>NC_091950.1:194360339-194622839 GCF_031021105.1 Erythrolamprus reginae
GAAGCGAGGAGCCGAAGATCCGGGTTTCCCCTTTCCGTGGGCGGCGGGGGAAGACCCAGGGAAGGTTCCTTGCTGCAGCAGCAGCGAGGAGCCGAAGATCCGGGTTTCCCCGCTGCCCACGGAAAGGGGAAACCCGGATCTTCGGCTCCTCACTGCTGCTGCGCTGCCGAGCAGATCAGCTGCTAGGCCGACGAAGGAACCCCGCCGCCCACGCAAACTCCACCATCTACGCATGCGCGGCCATAGAAAAAAGGGTGCACATGCGCAGATGGTGTTTTTACTTCCGCAACCCTACATCCCGAAAAATCAATTATCGCGAGGGGTCTTGGAACGGAACCCTCGCGATAATAGAGGGATCACTGTATAGTGACCAGCGACCAGTTAGGTCCCACAGAGTAGGTCTTCTGCGGGTCCCGTCAACTAAACAATGCCGCTTGGCGGGACCCAGGGGAAGATCCTTCTCTGTGGTGGCCCCGGCCCTTTGGAACCAGCTCCCCCCAGAGATTAGAATTGCCCCCACTCTCCTTGCCTTTCGTAAGCTACTTAAAACCCACCTCTGCCGCCAGACATGGGGGAATTGAGATACCCTTTCCCCCCTAGGCCTTTACAATTTTATGCATGGTATGTCTGTATGTCTGTTTGCTTTTTATTATAATGGGTTTTTAATTGTTTTTAGTATTGGATTATTATTGTATGCTGCCTTATTATTGCTGTTAGCCGCCCCGAGTCTCCGGAGAGGGGCGGCATACAAATCCAATCAATCAATCAATCAATCAATCAATCAATCAACAAACAAACAAACAAACAATAGTAACAGATGTACTCTCTGAATTTTGCTAAATTTTCTTCAAAACTACTTTTAATTTACTGCTGGTCAAAAATCTCAACAAGAAGGAACTTGGTGACAAGAAAAGCTTTAAAGAGGCAACAGGTATTAGCATGTGAAAGTTCCAAAAAATCAAAATAGTAATAATGGTATTATGGTTAGTGATTTGTTGATTAAATTATTTTTTTGAAAGTAAGTAGAATAAAGAAGCTGAATAAAGAAGCACATAGAAGATATTGCTCACATCTAAGTGCTACACTGAATTCTCTTCTTTAATTTTCCATGTCCTGGTAATTGATATTCTGTTTGTTCTTCACATCATTAGAACTACTTCATTAGGATTTCAAATTGTAGAGATCTGGCTATATGTTTGTAACTTTCCTTAAGATTAGCACTTGGGAAATGGAGAGGATGGGATTGAGGCTGTGGTCTTTTTCTCAATTAATATTCACTATTTCACATATTCCAAATTGCTTAGGAAGTATGGGAGAAAGAGCGGCAGAACCTGGCGGTGGTGTCAAAAGAGGAATTAGCCTAGACTAAGACTAAGTCCAACCCCTCTTGAGTTCCATTTACCCTTATAGTGGCTACTGTTAATTGAGTAGATTTCTGTGCATAAGCATGATTACTAATATATAAGTTTAATTGGAACTTCATGTATGGTCCTGATCTTTCACACATGACGGGTTTTTAACTGAACTATTTCCAAAGCTTTCTTTGAAGGTCACTCAAGATGCTTCAGGAGAAAATTCTAGTAGCATAATGGAATATGCAAATTATTTATTTGCTCATTAAATATACATCTTGATTTTCCACTATAAACAGTGCTCCAGGAAACTAACAACTAGCAAAGAATGATGATTTAAAACCAAATGTTGAAAAATACATAATTAAAATAAAGAATAAACAGTCCTTATTTCTTGAAACCTATTTCAATAAACTGATTAAAACTCAAGTAACAAAAGCCTATTTAAATAACATGCTTTTGCAATGTGGCAGAAAGAGATCAAAGAAAGATAGAGCATGACCTATTTTAGTTCTGTGTCATTAAATGGGGTTTTACTAATGGTGGGCAGGAAAGAACTCTCAAGGACTTTGAAATCTAGGCAAACTAATAGAGGAGAATGTGCTCTTGACATAATGTGCTGCAGCATTCTGGATATATTTACATTTAAACATTTGTTTAAATTTATGTAAGTGTACATCAAAAGAACATAACATTTCTTAAATGCATATTTACTATATTTTTCAAAGTATAAGACACACCTTTTTCCACCCTAAAAGAGACTGAAAAGAGACTGAAAATTGGGGTGCGTCTTATACTTCGAATGTAGCTTTTTCGAAACTCTTTTTTTCAGCCCTAACTAGGTGCTAACAATCTTCCTGGCTTTCCATTCCCTCCAAAGAAGGTTTTTTTCTAACCCTAAATCTTTGCAGGCTTGTTTTCATTAATACTCCCTCTGAAAAAGGCTTTTTCAGCCCTAACCAGGGGTTAAAATAATGTGCTGAAGCTGAACAGACTTAGGATACTAGCCAGATTAATACCTGATAGGTAGATTTCTCCCCCTATTTTTCTTCCCCAAAACTAAGGTGCATCTTATACTCCAGTGCGTCTTACATAAATTTAAACCTTTTCCCACTAACAGAGTTAGGCAGCCATAGGGCAAAATCATTTAAATATTCATAAATAATCTCGTATATAATCTCGTATCTACAATTATTTTAAGAAAATGGTTTGGATTTTACCTCAGAATAATATAGCTCAGAAATAATTTAAGCAAGACACAGCTGCAGGATTTCAATTTTCATCTCCTCTGCAACTTTCCCTGATTATCATAGAGTTGAACAGCCTCTGACACGACTCCATCCATTTACTTATGATATTTGTTCCACACAGCAATCAATACTTGCTACCTGGCCCTTAAATAGATCTTTAGAAATCTCTTCAGTCCATATCAGTCTCTTATCCCGAGTTCTTTAGATTTATCCTCTGCTGGGAATTTGCCAGCCAGACGCAAGGTGATTCTGGCTTGCTCAACACTTACAGGGAGCATGCTATCCATCATCATTTCTAGCCCTTTTCTGATGCAATGCTCTTTGCTCTTTGTCTTTCTTGAAATCCAAGTGGCTGTTAAATTATCCATTAATCTTCTCTTTCAGATTTGCAGTGATTTCCCCCCCCTTCTTTGTTTTACCTATAGGTTTTGTGGCCATTTTTCAGATTGTTTCCTTAAATTCTACTTTGACTCTCTCTTTACATTGTACTATATAACCGATTCTGTTCTGAAAGCACATTACTAAGCCCAGAATTTCCAGTTCTTCCTTTACCCTTTTTCTCCACTTCATTTGTTTCTTTTCTGAAATGTTATGCACACTCCCCAGTCATGCCATTTTAATTCCTGTGTGATAATTCCTTCATCATTTATCAATTTGAAGGCTGAGTCAAATTTTATCGGGAAATAAATCTGTGATAAGATTTATTTTGGAGGGGGGTATACATTTTTTTATTTTTTTCCACCATAAAATAAAACAATATATAGTTATAAACACAACAACAATGCTTAAAATCAATCATATATATACTTTTCTTATTACTCACTCAATGGAGGCTCATCTGTGATGAGATTGAAGGGTTTGGGGGATAGTTGTTTTTGCTTCCTTCTCCCCATTTCTTAAATACATATTTAATTCATTGCGGGCTGCTCATTGCAGGCAAAATTTAAAAAAAATGCCTTCTGCTGCTAACTTCTTTCTGTGCTATATGTAATGCCATTTAACACAGTAGCAGAAAATGGGCAGTCTATTTTAGAATATTTCCCTATCTTGTGTCACTGAATTCTAGCTTGAGTTGTCTTAAGGAATTTTCCCTATCTTCAGCACTGGGACAATAAGAAAGTGTTCCTAGATTCCATCCATGGTCAGATCTATGTTTCATTTTATTTATTTATTTGTCATAATGTGAACATAAAGAAATGCAAAGTAGGTATAGGTAAATTTGGATAATAGGACAGTAGGACAGGGATGGTAGACACAATGGTGTGCTTAGGAACCCCCCCTTACAGACCTATCAGGAATGGGGTGAGGTCAACTAGACAGTCTAAAGTTAAAGTTTTGGGGCTTTGGGGAAGAAACCACAGAGTCAGGTAGAGAATTCCATGCATTGATCACTCTGTTGTTGAAGTTGTATTTTCTGCAGTCAAGTTTCAAGCGGTTTACATTGAATTTGAATCTATTCTGTGCGTGTGTGTTGTTGCGGTTGAAGCTGAAGTATTCATTGACCGGTAGGACATTGTGGTAGATGATTTTATGAACTACATTTAAATCAGATTGAAGGTGACATAGCTCTAGGCTTTCTAAGCCCAAAATTTCAAGTCTGGTGGAATAAGGCATTCTGTTGTGAGCAGAGGACTGGAGGACTCTTCTTGTGAAATATTTCTAGACTCTCTCAATTGTATTAATGTCCGATATGCAGTTCGGGTTCCAGAAGGGTGAGTTGTATTTGAGGATTTTATGCTTCACTCCCCGAAAAGGGACCCTAAAAGAAGCATTCCCAAATATTCCATTATCATAGATACCTTCTGAAGAATAATAGAAAGGAGGAAGGGGCATGACCTTACATTTGGTTGGCCTAACTAGAGCGCTTGATTACATCTAGCAAAACAGTAAGGGAACTTGGCATAGTATAATAGTTAAAATGTTGGAGTAGAAGCTACTTTCAACCATGGACTACTTTCAACCATGGAAACTCAATGGGGGACTTTGGGCCAGTTGCTCTCTTTCAGGCCAACCTAGGTCACAGAGTTGCTGTGTCTTAGATTTCTAGTGGACAACCATTTAAATATGAGCCAGCATTATGCAGCAGCTGCCAAAAAAGACAACACATTTCTAGGCTGCATAAGGAGAGGGATAGAATCAAGATCACACTAAGTGTTAATACCACTTTATAATGCCTTGGTAAGGCTACACCTGGAACACTGCATTCAGTTTTGGTCACCACGATGCAAAACGGATGTTGAGACTCTAGAAAGAGTACAGAGAAGAGCAACCAAGATGATGAGGGGACTGGAGGCTAAAACATATGAAGAACAGTTACAGGAACTGGGCATATCTAGTGAAAAGAAGGACCAGGGGAGACATGATAGCAGTACTCCAATATCTCAGGGGTTGCCACAAAGAAGAGGAAGTTAAACTGTTCTCCAAAGCACCTGAGGATAGGACAAGAAGCGATGGGTGGAAGCTAGTCAAAGAGAGAAGCAACTTAGAACTAATGAGAAATTTCCTGACAGAACAATTAATCAGTGGAACAACTTGCCTCCAGAAGCTGTGAATGCTCCAACACTGGAAAGTTTTAATCCAAGATGTTGGATAAACATTGGTCTGAAGTGGTGTAAGGTTTCCATACTAAGCAGGGGATTGGACTAGAAGACCTCCAAGATCTCTTCCAACTCTATTATTCTATTCAAAAGGGACTTAAATGTTTTTAAAGTCCAGATCCCTGATTCACTAGAGTATAAGGAGGAGGAAGAGATACAGCATAATCAGACTTGCAAGATTCTGTTATTATAGGTAATCTCAACAAAATGTAGTTTCAGGCTTCCTGTGGAGTTGATTTGCTGGTCTGGTTTACCTAGTGGAATTGATACTGGATTAAAACAAATCATCTATAAGTGAATTCTCTCCATTTGATAGAAGCCCCTTCTTTTTCCAAAGGGCAATCACACTACAGGTATCATTTCAAGCTTCTTTGCCCTGAGACTGACTCTTTTCATCCCCTTCCCTTCCTACTGGAATGTAAGAGACAAGCAAAACTGACTACGTAGGGAACACCTCAATGAATCTGGAATGTAAATATTAGAACAGAATAGAAATCCTCATCTTTGCATAGAACAATACAATTGTTGAAAGAATCTACAAAACTAATCCCGGATATTAAATGGCCGTATCCATTTCTTCTTTCTTTAGAAAATACTAATATTTGTAGAATAAATATTTCTCCAGTTGCCACTGAAAATGATAATACTTATAACTTTTACTGTGTACATACACTCTGCAAAAGAAAAGGTGTGTGATTGTATCTCATCTCTTTGCATGTCTGGTGAATGAGCAAAGGTATTCCCCTTGTAGAACAGAGAGATTGCTTAAACAAGCTACTCTTCCTAAACTGCTTTTCTCTATAGTACAGTGCTTCTCTAAAAATTGCACACCATAAATTACAAACTCAGATCTGTGACTTTAATTAATTGATCAGAATCCTCCAGTCAGAGGTGGGTTTTAGCAGGTTCTGACCAGTTCTGGAGACCTACCTATACAGCTAAGGATGTATACATGCAGGTCTCAGGTTCTAGTCTGTGATGAGCAAAACAGAACATGTTTTTGGAATAGTTTTGGATTGTATCCTTCAGACACTGTTGTGGTTGGCTTCAGGCCAGCTCCTGTGGCTGTTGATTTTGTTTACAGAAGACCAGTCTGGCTGCAGCACGAGTCAGACAGTAAACCCGAAGCAGAGACAGCGAGTGACAGGGAGCAGGAAGGGACAGCAGAGACAGAGAGGGGAATGGATTCAGACAACTTTCCAGCCAGAGGTTCCTCGGAATCAGAAGGGGAAGAATTAATGAGTAACCCTATTCCGAATGCTCGGGTACGGAGAATGTTAGGAAGGCAAGAGCAGCTGTGCAAGCGTATAGGACACAGCTGATAAGACTTAATGACGCTGCTGCAACCTTGATAAAAAGGGAGGGTTGGAGTGATCTGTGTGGGAGTTTATCCTTTGAGCTTTGGAGAGAGACATTTATGCATCGTGGTTTCATTCTGGTTTTTGGATTCCTGTGAACTTTCTGACACTCAAGCCTGAAAGTACCGTGTGGACTTGAGAGAGTAACTCTGACCTTATGGACTAATAACTCAGCATTGCTTTTGCATTCAGGAAGGTGTAGAGCCCTCTATATAAACGAAACCTTTTTGTTTTATTGTCACAAGTTTGTGTGTTTGATTTATTACTTTGCTCTTGGGTGGCTAGAGGCCAGGCAGAACACACTGTAAAACAAAGGAAGGCTGAAGCTAACGACCAAGTCGTCAGAGCCAATTGTAGTCACTAAATAAGAACTACTATACAGCTAAAAATGTGTGCATGCAAGTCTCGGGTTCTAGTTTGCAATGAGAAAAACAGAATACGTTTTTGGAATAGCGGCATTTTTTTCCTGAAGAGCACAGCCTGCATGGAAAGTAAGAGAAAATGTCAATATTTTTGCACAATTTTTTTATATCACAGAGAACATTTCAACTCTGAAATGTTGTAATTTGCATGATAAGAAAATCATAATGACACCCTGTTATTAGACCATCCTCATTCATCTAGTTAGAAATACTTTACTTTTCATTTCTATTTTTTTCCTGTTATTTGAGGGCAGTAAGGCTATTTCTTTCTCATTTACTAATTATGGTTCGAAATACAATCTTTATAAATAGTTTTTTGTGTTAAGTCCTATAGAATCTTTCAGTGGGAGAAAATGGAGGGTTTTCTGTACTCTCTTGGTATTCTTTATGGTATAATAGAAAGCATTTTTCATGTTCTGCTTATGGTGACCTTTGTCGATACACCCATGGTGATCCCCTGATTCCTTCTATTGTGATCCTTGCCTGTTTCCCACCAGCAGGAGACACCACTGATATCACCACTTCCTGCCAGACATCTGTTTAAAATCTTCAAAAGGCAGCTGATATATTACAATTTAGGATCTGGCAACACAGAGCCCACAGACACTCTCCCCATTACATTTATTAAAAAAACCACCAAACTGTTATACTTTGAGAAAACTTGTGATCTCACATGTCACTTATTCCTTTAAAAAAATAGTTCTTGCAACATCACTCGAAATTGCATTAAGGGATTAACTGCCTCTTCCTCCCATCTTAATTTCCAACAGTACATCTCCCTTCTTTTGCTTTTCACTAGGAATAGCTAGAGCAACTTAGGAAACTTATTTAGCCATGGGATTATACATTGTCTGTTGTTTGATGAAGATTTTAGATGGCACAAAAAGGTGATAACTATTGGCCAAGAAAATGAACTATTGTGATCAATGCCATTTGATGAAGTCAATATTTAAGAGCTGCATGGAGCAATGTAAAACGAGAAAAACATCCTGTTCCTAGGTGACTAGGAAGAAAGTGAACCAGTTTCTTTAACCTTTGTAATCATGATTCACAGACATCTTCAAAATATTCTTGGTGAAAGTAGCATCCCATCTGGGATTCCAAAAAGGGTGCATCAAACTGCTGGAGGCTTGTCTACCGAGGTGAAACGATTCCTTAAATTTCAAGCTGCTGCTGCTGTCACTAGCAAACTGCTTATCTTCTCACGCAGACAGAAGCACAATGCTTGGCCTCTGACCTGGGTATTCTTCCATGTTAGAAGATTGCTACCAGCACATAACAATGCAGAGGGAGGGGGAGGGAGATGATTTCTCATATGTTCTTTTTAAACGGAATTCTTCAGTTCCTATCTCAGTGTTTCAATTCTTACCTTCAATTCTTTTCATTTTCATTTTTTCATTTCATTTTATTGGATTTGTATGCCGCCCCTCTCCGTAGACTCGGGGCGGCTGACAATAGTGGTAAAAACAACATGCGACAATCCAATACTAAAGAAGCTAAAAACCCTTATTTTAAAACCAATCATACATACAAACGTACCATACATAAATTGTGGAAGCCTAGGGGAAAAGAATATCTTAATTCCCCCATGCCTGACGACAGAGGTGGGTTTTAAGAAGCTTGCGAAAGGCAAGAAGGGTGGGGGCTATTCTAATCTCTGGGGGGAGTTGGTTCCAGAGGGCCGGGGCCACCACAGAGAAGGCTCTTCCCCTGGGTCCCGCCAAACGACATTGTTTAGTTGACGGAAACCCGGAGAAAGCCAACTCTGTGGACTTGAATGAAAGAGAAAGAGAGAGGGAGGGAGGGAGGGAGAGAGGGATAGAGAAGCTGCAAGGGGGTCCTGGATTAGACAACTTGAAAATCAACTGAAACACATTGGCTTGTGTTCTTTCAGATGAATTGGCAGAAAGTGATGGCAGTGACTGGCAGGTTTTATTTAACTTCCTTTCTCAATACTCATACTCATTAGTCCCCCACCCTACCCCCCCAGTTTCTGCTTTATCTTGGTCTTTTACACATTTACCTCACCTGTGAGGTTATGTGATTAAGGAGGATCCACATGCTCAAATATGGCTTTGCATACATTAAAAGATGCATAACCTCAAATGTGTGTGTACGCATTTGCAGGCTTGGCTATTGCAATTCATACTCTGCATGTTTCTAAAAGCCAGAAAGCAACAATAATTTCATGACACAAGGCTAGACATTTTTTATAACTTTGGAGTTTACTTTACTTTCCTTCTTCTGTAAAATATAATAAAATGAAACAAAACAGCACTGTCTATTTGGGTATTTCTGGTGGTGATAATTTGGTGCAGTGAATTTGGGATACTAAGGGATATTTCTGCCAGTGGGCTGCTACCTCCTCATCTAAAATATAACTTTTCTAATTTAAACTGATAATAAGTATAAAAATATTACATGTCCCATCTACACTGACGTTATAGGATCAAATGCCCCTGGCTACTTGAAGAGAGATATATCCAGAGCTGCTGTTTTTGCTGCCACTCTGTACTGTTAGTATCTTACAAGGTGGTCTAGCCTAACAGACCAGGCGAATTTTAACCGATAAACATTCTAGCCCATAAAAAAAAAAGGGGGGGGGGGAAGTGGAAGGAAATAGAGCGTCGCAGGGAAGGACAATGTGTTTGAGCTAAATGAACTCTAATAGACATGTCTGTTTTATGCAGCTCCTTCTTTGCAACGGCATGGAAAGCGGGAATAGAAAAGGGAAAAAAAGCTGAATTCTGCATAAATACTAAACACCCTGCTGCTATTATCATTAATGTTCTATGTTTTGTTTTCTAGATCATTTATTACCACTGAAAAATAAACTGGTATAGAGAGAGAGAGGGAGAGAGAGTGGGAGGGAGAGAGAGATGGACTCAGAGCCCGGGGTACCTATAGAGCATGAAACTCCAACTTGGGTTTCTCAACCATGTGTATATGGGATTTACAGTGTCTCCATGCATCATTGGTACAGTGGCTGTACTGGAAATTAAAACTCAGTTTTATATTCTAGGGAGCATCTCTCCCAGTATGTGACTATGACATCAAGTTTTCTGTTTACCCCTTAGGGTAGTATGGCATTAGACAATGCCGTAATAATAAAAAGGGGAATAATAGCTATACAACATGAACAGAGGGGGGCAAGACATTTAGATGCATCTCTGCTAGTAAAATTCTGCTTGGATAAAGTTGAATCTTTAACTGTTATATCCAACCTTCTCATCCAGAGAGAATGTTCTGAACATTCTTTATCTCCATGGATAATTCTATTCTCTCCTGGACTAAAAACGCTAGTTCAAATAGGATACAATTCCTGGTTGAAGAAGCATTCCTTGTCTTATTTCATCACATATTAACTTCTTCACCAACTTAATTTCTTTTTAATTGAACTGTAATATTTATATAAAATAATAACAAATCTTTATCATGAGATATTTAATAGATTGCAATTAATTGATTTGAGACAATATATTGTAAAATTTGATGTATGATGGCTAAAGTTAAGGGGTAGATTTGTCCCTCACTCTGTGGAAAATCAAAATATTATAAATAATTATTACGTTAGGTCTTCTTGATTCTTCTCCAATATCAAATATCTGAGATGAAATAGATTGTTCCTGAATGGGCCAGAGTTTAGTAATATCCTTACCTATAAAACCTTTCCTGCACAACATTCATTTGGTATCCATCATGGTCCTATCTACAGAATTTTATCAGAAGCATCAAAATAATTTTAAATTATTTCCCATACTTTTTGTCTTTAATGCATTTTGTTGTGTGCTGTGTCTTAGGTTTGATTATTGTCTATAAATATCTATATGGCCTAGGACAGGGGTCGGCAACTTTAAACACTCAAAGAGCCACTTGGAGCTGTTTCCCACAGGAAAAAAACACACCGGGAGTCACAAAACCTGGGTGGGCATGGCTAACTCAATGTCACTCACTCCCACCCAGTCACATGACCCCTTAACCACGCCTACCCAGCCACAAAATCATTCTCTATGCATCTCCCCCTTTTTTCTGTATTTATGTCTCTGTCCTCCTCCCTCTCTTCCCCTATCTCCATCCCCCGTGTCTCTGTCCCACTCTTCCCCTCTCTCAACCCCTCTCTATATATCACTCTGTGTGTGTATGTGTGTGTATATTTCTCTGTCTCTCTCCCCCGTCTCTGTATATGTGTGTGTGTAATAATAATTACAATAATAATTTATTGGATTTGTATGCCGCCCCTCTCTGTAGACTCGGGGCGGCTAACAACAATGATAAAAACAGCATGTGACAATCCAATAATAAAACAACTAAAAACCCTTACAGTGTTCCCTCGATTTTCGCGGGTTCAATCTTTGCGGAACGTCTATAACACGGTTATTCAAAAATATTAATTTTAAAAAACTTTGCAGTTTTCCCCCCTATACCACGTTTTTCCCCACCCGATGACATCATATGTCATTGCCAAACTTTCGTCTGCCTTTAAAAAACATTTTTTTAATAAACTTTAATAAATAAATATGGTGAGTAATAATCTAAATGGTTTCTAAGGGAATGGGAAATTGTAATTTAGGGGTTTAAAGTGTTAAGGGAAGGCTTGGGATACTGTTCATAGCCAAAAATAGTATATTTACTTCCGCATCTCTACTTCGCGGAAATTCGACTTTCGCGGGTGGTCTCGGAACGCATCCCCCACGAAAATCGAGGGAACACTGTATTATAAAACCAAACATACACACACATATACAGTGTAGCTCTCTCCTCACTCCCTTTGGGTGACTCTCCTCCTCCTCTGCTCTCTTCTTGTGACCTCCACATCAGCTCTGGCTGAGCTGGGAACGTGGGCACGCGTAGGGAGACCCTCCTCAAACAAACACCAAAGTGCAGCAAAGTGCAGCGGTTTAGCGAAGGGGTTAAACACAGATCGTTTTTGCGCCTAGAGAGGAGGCAGGAAAGGGGACTGGGAATCCAGCGTCCCTCCTGCTCCTCTTCCTGTTCTCCCACTGTCTGTTAAGCTGGGGCTGAGGAGATCCCCTTCTGGGAAAAGATGCTCAAGGCGCTCCACTTAACAGGATGCAGCTTCTCTCCTGCACTAATGCCGTGTCATGTCATCCCCTGCCCCCAGCAGCTCTTCAGCCAAGAACTCCATCCTGAAGCGGCAGGAAGAGAAGGCTGCCTTATGTGCAGGTACAGAGGTGCTTTTCTCCTGCACTCTCCGGTGACCCTCCTCCTCCTCCTCTCTTGACACCCTGACCTGGGAGCGGGCACACATGGGGTGTCCTTCTTTAAGCAAGCCACTGCCCACCCCATGTGCATCTTTCCTGAGCTTTGACACTCGTTTCAGGGGGTCTGCACATGCGCATGCTCCTGGCTCAGCGACAGCTGGCCAGTGGGTCATGAGAGGAGGAAGGGGAGGAGAGTGCAGGAGCGAAGCAGTCTTGTACCTGCCTTCGTGCCACATTTGCATGTAAGGCAGAAAAAGACCTCATGGTCCATCTAGTCTGCCCTTATACTATTTCCTGT
The DNA here is from genome assembly GCF_031021105.1 of Erythrolamprus reginae. Classification (NCBI taxonomy): domain Eukaryota; kingdom Metazoa; phylum Chordata; class Lepidosauria; order Squamata; family Dipsadidae; genus Erythrolamprus; species Erythrolamprus reginae. The sequence goes on from NC_091950.1 coordinate 194,372,839, forward strand.
ATTTTATCTTAGGATGGATATATGTTTATCCCAGGCATGTTTAAATTCAGTTACTGTGGATTTAACAACCACGTCTGCTGGAAGTTTGTTCCAAGGATCTACTACTATTTCAAGAAAATAATATTTTCTCATGTTGCTTTTGATCTTTCCCTCAACTAACATCAGATTGTGTCCCCTTGTTCTTGTGTTCACTTTCCTATTAAAAACACTTCCCTCCTGGACCTTATTTAACCGTTTAATATATTTAAATGTTTCGATCATGTCCCCCCTTTTCCTTCTGTCCTCCAGACTATACAGATTAAGTTCATTAAGTCTTTCCTGATACGTTTTATGCTTAAGACCTTCCACCATTCTTGTAGCCCGTCTTTGGACCCATTCAATTTTGTCAATATCTTTTTGTAGGTGAGGTCTCCAGAACTGAACACAGTATTCCAAATGTGGTCTCACCAGCATTCTATATAGCGGGATCATAATCTCCCTCTTCCTGCTTGTTATACCTCTAGCTATGCAGCCAAGCATCCTACTTGCTTTCCCTACCGCCTGACTGCACTGTTCACCCATTTTGAGACTGTCAGAAATCACTACCCCTAACTATGTTTCTCTTAGTATCTCCATCTCTCTCCTCCTTTCTTTTCATCCCTCTTAAATATTTTCCCATGGTTATCTGCCCTCTATATCTCCGGTTCTCTGCTGTGTACAGTACTATTGTTCAGTGCAAAAATTGGATTGGATTTATTGGATTTATATGCCGCCCCTCTCCCTGCAGCAAAAAAAAAGCACATTCCCTGGGATCACGCCCCCCCCCCCCCCCGGTATCACTACGCGCCACCCCAGGGAGGCCTGCCCCACTATTTGAGAAGCACTGGTATAGACGAAGGAAACCTAGGGAAGAGCAGAAGGCAACAATGATTTCATATCTGATTTGCTTTCTTTATTGACAGACGGCACTGATTTTGTCCTGATCTATATTTACTCATTTCATTGCATAGATTTCTCCATTACAAGTACCTTTGCTGCTTCATCAAGTGGAGTTTATGCCTCCGGAGAGGAAAATGAAATGCATAGCGTCTGTAAGATGGAAAAAAGCTGCAAAAATTGTTACATCATCTCCCTCTGCTCCTCCCCCTCCCTCCTTTTGCTGAGAGGCAAAACCCCTGGGCCTTCTTTTAACTCTGCACCAGCAATATACACAATTACCTGATAGAGAGGCATGCAGATACTATCAATCCATTCCAGCTGTAATCGAGGCAGTTCATCTTTCCTGTTCCGATCAAATATAGCCTGAACGGAGAAGAGGAATGTGTCATGCTTTATTACTCTAGAGTGTTTTACAGAAGCTGCTTCATCCAATATTTTGGATCTGGGATCAAATTGTTATAAACGGAACACTTTGAAAACCATAATCAATCTTTACACACATTTTCCTGTGTTTTGTCTAGAATGAAAAATAAACCATTCGTTATTCTCTGGTTTCATTTATTTGACCGCTTTACAATTTAATTCCTTAGTATCAAACAAATGCAATCCATTGTTGGCATTTACGGTGCATAGGAAAACAGGAGAAAATAAATACATGCAGCATTATTTTTGCTATTCATTTTGGAGAAGTGCTATGCAACTCTTCCTGATTCCACTCTGAAATAATTTCCATTGTGCTCAGTTTCACCCACTTCTGCGGAAGTTATCTGAGCTGGGCTGCAAAAATCCCTAGGGCTATCAGACTGTGGGCACAGAACAACATAAAGAAGAGAAAATTACTGCTGCCATCTAGTGATTGTCCAGGGTTTTGCAACCCAAATAATTATCCCATCGGAATGGAATCCAAAGCTTAGTTATTATAACACTGATAGTGAGAAAGAATTTATTTATTTGATTTCTATGCCCCCCTTCTCAAGGCGACTCAGTGAATATAGTTACAATATCAATTATATCATACCATCATATCACACAACAGTACTACATGTTTGCTCACTCTATAGCAAGAGATAATTACCAAAGTGGTTAACTTACAGAAGGGGTGAGTTTCAGTTCAGATCTTTCCCTGTCCCCTTGTTCAAAGAACTCACTTGTTACCAGTTCAGCTACCTAAAACACATACAAAAAGATCAAATTATGGTTTATATTGCTCATTGTTAATCCAGACTGAAGCGTTTATTAAGTAAAAAGATTAACTATAATCTTATACTTATAAGAACAAATGACTACTTGATGCTTTCTTTCTCCACATGCAATATTGAATAATTTATTAAGCATCCTTTTATTCTCTTGCATGTTTTATTTCCATTGTTTTACTGCCATTCAGCAATTGCAACTGCTTTTGCATAAAACATTCCATAATTCATACCTTTTCAATTTAGAATACGATTTCATTAAATGAATAAATGTATATCACCTGCTCTTACGTGGGGATGGGGAGGGAGACAGGCAGGGGGAGCTGCAGTATTGCTGATGTTAGTCATAAGAGCAAGCGGTTTGCCAGGCACTCAAATTTTGTTCGGGCGACTACTGGGGCATCACAATGGCTGCAGTTTTGAAACCAGATTCTAAGTAGTTCTAAGTAATTTTTCAGGGATCTTGTATAACTTTGATAGGACACTAAGTGACTGGTCGTAAGTCAACCTTAACAAATAAATGATTTTTTTAATACTGTGCCCTACGGAGGGGAAAAAACACACTCTTGCCAGATTAATAAGGCTATAGCAGCCATTCTGGCTACAAAAGATGGGATTTCAGATGAGTGCATCAAATTGGGTAAAAATAAGTGAATCAAATCAAATCAAATTGAATTGAATTCTTTACTGGGCAAGTGTGATTGGACAAAGAATCTGTCATTGGTACATATGGTCTCAGTATACATAAAAGAAAAAACACATTTATCAAGAAACATGAGGTACAACACTTAATGGTTGTCATAAGGTAGCAATCCCTCAAATAATTTTAAGTAAAATTTTGAATGAAAAATTAAACGTTCTTCCACAAAGTTTTATGCCTTCACTATTTTACATAAATTACATTAAAACACTGTCAATTAGGCACACCAATTTTGTTAAATTCACATTTTTAATAAAATGCAAATGTTCATCATAATTGATTATGGGACTAGAGTCTCTTGAAAGACTCTAATATTATTTAATGTTATCAATTAAGCAAGAAAAAAGAAAATGACTGGCAATAAACTTCATGTTGCAGAAGATCTGTGATATTTTTTAATGCAAGCAATGGTATTGTAACCTGACTGCAGATTTGGCCCTTTCCATGTCAGGTTCCTGGGAAAATTGTTGGGACAGAACCTCCTCTTTCTCATGCTGCTATTAATCATGACTTGCCTGTCTGGAAATCTCCCACGGTTTAGTTGCAGCTCCAAGGTCACAGGCTGTCATTAGCATTGATCTGAAAAACAGAAATGAACAATAAAAATGGAACAAAGCTTTGTTGGTTTTCTAATCAGATTCATCCTGAATACAGGAATTATTTTTAAAGAGGCAGATGTAACACCTTCTTTGCCAATTTAAAGCATGGCACAGTTTGGAATTTTTATGTCATTAGATGGAGGAAAGTTAATGCATTATAGATATAATCAGATAATGACTTTTCAATACTAACTATTGAGTGTTACAAAAGGTGCATATTTCACTGCAGACTAATTATTTATTTTGCTGTTGATGTTTGATTAATAAAGTCATAATATAGGATACTGGGTAGTTGGAATGCTATGATGTGATAAAAGGAAATTATGTAATATATACAATTCGGGGTAGTCTGTTTGCCTGGTTAAAACTGGCTACTGTACTAAGAAAATGATTGTGAGAGAAACTATTTGAACAGTTTCTATCGTTTGTGCGCAATAAATATTCAAGATTAAGGATTACTCCATTTTAATGTAGTTAGTACCTGCCTACAAATATGTTTTATAAGCGTTGGGAGCTAAGAATTACTCAAATGGACAAAGCATTTATGTACAATGCACAAAGCATGTTAAACTATAAGCAAGCCCAGAAGAACAGCAAGAATACTGGGGATTTTTTTTAAAAAAGGAAATGCATTGTTCATATTCTAAATCAGAAATGGGTGAAATATGGAAAAACAGAAAATGATCTATACCTCATCTAAAACACAAAGACTTAAAGAATAATTCCTTTCATGAGTATGTTTCATCCCCCATAGATGAAAATACCTAGATACCAGGGATGGGTTGCTACTGGTGTGGTAGGCAACTGCGCACCGGTAGCAACTGCCAGATCGCATAATTTGCGTGTGACCTTTCTAGTGCCAGTCCTTCGAGTGCCGCCATCTTTTTTTCTTTAATTTTTGGTATTTTTTGCTTCCTGCACATGCACAGATTTTTTTCCGGACAGTAAAAAAAATCACTGAAATCTTTCTCGCACGCGTGCGTCCGCTTGCAAGGTTTCAGCACATTTTTGCTTCCTGTGCAAGCAAAGATCAAACTCTAAAAAACAGCCATAAGTCACTATTTTTAATGCCACTGTGACTTTGAATGGTCACTAAATGAACTGTTGTAAGTTGAGGACTACCTATACACATCATCGGCAGCCGACATAGCTTTATACAGTTTGTTCCTTCCTAGTGTTTTGCCACAAGTACAGGGTCTCCTATTTTTTCTGGATCAACCAAGTATTGAGTCACGGTTTGCAACAGGAATTGACCAACCGGCTTATTGCCTGAGAGAGAGTGACTGGTCCAAAGTCATTCAGCTGGCGTTCATTCATGCCTAAAGCAGGACTTTATGCTTTACGGTAGTTAAAATTCAGCTGTCTCCGGAGGGGTCACCACATAAACGAACACTGATTTAGAGGAGCCCTTACGACCCATGTAACAAATAAAAGAAACCAGTGTTTTCTTCCCGAAGGTTGCTTTAAAAAGGGGTCATTTTCTGCAATGTGTACCTTCTCCATATCTGTGTATGGAAGACAGAATTAGAGGCATTTGAAAGTAGGATTTAAAAAGTTAAAATAGTACAGTAGTTGCAACTACATGATCAAGGTTGTCATCTTCCCTTTAAATAGAAATCGTTTAAAACAAAAGTCTCTTTTCAAGAAAGACAATATAAATAAATGGAAAAAGAATGGCAGTAAATTGTTAAATTGAAGACAATGGACGAAAGTAACTCTGCATGCACATGAGAAATAGACAGAGGGTGAACTGACAAAATAATCTGTCGATACCTATGTGCCTTAATTGAGAATATAATCTAAATCAGCTAATGGATTTGCTTTTTTATACATCAACAACAATGTAGCTTTATTCACATATTCCCCTAATATTTTACTTGCAAACATATTCAGCCAGCATCTTAAATGTTCAGAGATTTCTCCTTCCAAAAGAAATGAAACATGGGAGAATACGTGTTGTACTGTTCAAGGAAAAGGGAAGCATGGTGGAAGTCTGCAATTTAAATTTAACAAATAAATGTGTGTTTCATTGTTTTCTTCTAACATGACCAAACCTCAGTCGTTCTTTTAAAAAAGGGGTGCCAAATTTCTAACAATAGAATTCTTTATTGGCCAAGTTTGATTAGACACACAAGGAATTGGTCTTTGGTGCATATGCTCTCGGTACATTTTTTTTTATTGTCAAGTGTGGATAGACTCAAGAAGTAATCTTTCAGAGTCTTAATAAAGACATACCAAAGATGGCCAAAATATTTAGAGTTTGAAGCAGTTTCCATTTCAGAATGGAGTGTTCTGACCTTTCCAGAAATGTTTTGAGCTCCAAATAATGGTAACACAACCTATTTTGAATTCAAAACAATAACGTTTGGCTCAAGGTAAGATGTTTTCAATATGAAATGTTTCAAATCAAAAACGTTTTTCACCTCTAGGATGTACAGAAATTGACTGTGTACTTCTAAAGCTACTGGGAGGAATGTGGCCCCTTGTCCCTGCAGAGTGCCTCAATTCCTATGCCAGGGGAACTTTACCCAAGAGAAAGATCTCACCGGAATACCTCTCGTTGATATTTAACATTCCAATTGTAGTCTCCTTTGCTGACAAGTTCAAAAAATTCAGTCCTCTTCCTGTAACCAAACACCACAACATTACAAACTAAACAAGGAAATATATACGTATTAATTTATTTAAAATATTTGTATAGCTGCCCATCTTATGCAGCAATATCCTAGGTCAGTGATGGCAAACCTAAGGCACGGGTGCCACAGGTGGCACACAAAGCCATAACTGCTGGCATGCAAGCCGTTGCCCTAGCCACTAGATAGGCTAGATAGCAACAGCAATATATATATAAATTATGTATGACAGGCATGTTTTGGTTCTTTTTATTAAACAATATCTAACAACATCTAATTAATACGCAGAGGCAAAAAAACTTTCCAAGAACAGCAAATACTTTCTTAATAGTGAAGTCCCAGACTATTCACTGTCTCCTGTACATTTTACTTTATATAGATCATTGGAGCATTTTCATGAAGCTGAAAGTTTCTAATATTATACAAATTCACGCTGGCAGAAAAGTATCATTTTTCTCTCATGCAGATTCATTCAATCTGCATGAGAGAATAAGTATTGCAGTGAATACAATTTTCCCAACTGTACACTAACAGGCACATTTAAATCAATCTTATCCAAATCTGCATTGCGTCAGCACTACACAAGATTGTTTTGTAGATGGAACATTTTTATTACTATTGAAAATAAGAAGCTCACTATTTAATATGTTTTCTGATTCCTGAAATAGTAAAATCACATTTGAAAAATGTGTTTCCAGTTGTTTTGTCTGTCTAAGGATATATACTGCTCAAAAAAATAAAGGGAACACTCAAATAACACATCCTAGATCTGAATGAATGAAATATTCTCATTGAATACTTTGTTCTGTACAAAGTTGAATGTGCACAACAGCATGTGAAATTGATTGTCAATCAGTGTTGCTTCCTAAGTGGACAGTTTGATTTCACAGAAGTTTGATTTGCTTGGAGTTATATTGTGTTGTTTAAGTGTTCCTTTTATTTTTTTGAGCATTGTATAAAAATGGATAAGGCAGTTAGTTTCCATATGTGATCTTTCTATACATACATTTTATATATTAGCAAAAAGACATATTCCTAAGTACCATATTTTATATTTGTGTCATCCCCTTTGTATCAAATTTCAACTAAATAAATGAAAAAGTTAGGGAAAACATGATAATCTCAGGAGGTGGATTCTTCTTTTTGTGCACAAAGCCCCAAATTTCCATTGCTAAACTACACAATTGTTAACTGAATGTTGCCCCATTATCACTGCACTTGTTAAATTAGTAATAAGGTTGCTAATCCAGCTTCCCTTTTGACTTTGCTTGTCAGAAGGTCACAAAAGGTGATCACATGAACCTGGGACTCTACAACTGTCATAAATACATGCCAGTTGTCAAGCATCCAAGCCTTGATCACATGACCGCAGAGATGCTGCAATAGTCATAAGTGTGAAAAACAGTTGTGTCACTTTTTTTTTCAGTGCCGTTGACAAAGCTGCTATTTTCAGCTGCTATTCTGGTTGTAAGTCCTACTAACTTGCTTTCAAATAATTGTTAATGGTCTCACAAATGCCTTATAAAATCAGATTAGAAGATAAAGCAACTTCATAATTTCAATGCCTGTTTTAATATAAAATGTTAACATGTGAGTTGGAATACGGCTGAGGAAGATAATGACTGTGATAATGACTATGAAGATAATGACCCCTAGGCAATTTCTGTAGCTGAAGGTGGACTAAAAACTGGATCTCAGTAGTCTTAGTCTAACACCTTAATGACTAAACTATTAACAAAATGGAACAGGTCCAAAGACGGGCTACAAGAATGGTGGAAGGTCTTAAGTATAAAACGTATCAGGAAAGACTTAATGAACTCAATCTGTATAGTCTGGAGGACAGAAGGAAAAGGGGGGGACATGATTGAAACATTTAAATATGTTAAAGGGTTAAATAAGGTCCAGGAGGGAAGTGTTTTTAATAGGAAAGTGAACACAAGAACAAGGGGGCACAATCTGAAGTTAGTTGGGGGAAAGATCAAAAGCAACATGAGAAAATATTATTTTGCTGAAAGAGTAGTAGATCCTTGGAACAAACTTCCAGCAGACATGGTTGTTAAATCCACAGTAACTGAATTTAAACATGCCTGGGATAAACATATATCCATCCTAAGATAAAATACAGGAAATAGTATAAGGGCAGACTAGATGGACCATGAGGTCTTTTTCTGCCGTCAGTCTTCTATGTTTCTATTCTGGCTCTCATATGTAGAATAAGTCTGGCATGGCTGGCTCAGGAATTCTGGGAATTGAAGTCCAAAAGTCATAAGTCAGAAGAAGAAAAACTGCGGCATCACGAAGCTTAGTACCGGGAAAAATACATGCATTAATGGGAATAAGGAGATCGCTGACCATTTCAATAGCTACTTCTGTTCAGTTTTCTCAAAAGACACCTTACAAAATAATACTATAGAGGGATATAGCATTGCTTCCAGCTGTACGGATTCAGCTCCAGTGATCTTAGAAGCCGATGTCTTAGAAGAACTTGAAAGATTAAAGATAAATAAGGCAATGGGTCCAGATGGCATCCACCCCAGAGTTCTTAAAGAACTCAGATCTGTCATTGCTACCCCCCTGACTGATTTGTTTAACCAATCCCTGTTAACAGGAGATGTTCCTGAGGATTGGAGAATGGCCAGTGTTGTGCCTATCCACAAGAAGGGCAGTAGAGAAGAAGCTGGTAACTACAGGCCAGTTAGCTTGACATCAGTTGTAGTTAAAATGATGGAGACGCTACTCAAAAAGAGGATAAATCAGCATCTAAAAAACAATAACTTATTGGACCCAAATCAGCATGGCTTTACTGAAGGCAAATCGTGTCAGACTAATCTCATTGAGTTCTTTGACTATGTCACAAAGGTGTTGGATCAAGGTGGTGCCGTGGATATTGCCTATCTGGACTTCAGCAAAGCCTTTGATACGGTTCCACATAAAGAGCTGATAGATAAATTAGTGAAGATTGGAATTAATCCCTGGATAGTTCAGTGGATTTCAAGCTGGCTGAAGCATAGACATCAGAGAGTTATTGTTAATGGCGAGTATTCTGAGCAGAGACAGGTTACAAGCGGTGTGCCACAAGGGTCTGTTCTGGGTCCTATTCTTTTTAATATGTTTGTGAGTGACATAGGAGAAGGTTTGGTAGGGAAGGTTTGCCTATTTGCCGATGACTCTAAAGTGTGCAATAGGGTTGATATTCCTGGAGGGGTCTGTAATATGGTAAATGATTTAGCGTTACTAGATAAATGGTCAAAGCAATGGAAACTGCAGTTTAATGTTTCCAAATGTAAAATAATGCACTTGGGGAAAAGGAACCCTAAATCTGAGTATTGCATTGGCAGTTCTGTGATAGCAAAAACTTCAGAAGAGAAGGATTTAGGGGTAGTGATTTCTGACAGTCTCAAAATGGGTGAGCAGTGTGGTCGGGCGGTAGGAAAGGCAAGTAGGATGCTTGGCTGCATAGCTAGAGGTATAACAAGCAGGAAGAGGGAGATTGTGATCCCCTTATATAGAGCGCTGGTGAGACCACATTTGGAGTACTGTGTTCAGTTCTGGAGACCTCACCTACAAAAAGATATTGACAAAATTGAACGGGTCCAAAGACGGGCTACAAGAATGGTGGAAGGTCTTAAGTATAAAACGTATCAGGAAAGACTTAATGAACTCAATCTGTATAGTCTGGAAGACAGAAGGAAAAGGGGGGACATGATCGAAACATTTAAATATGTTAAAGGGTTAAATAGGGTACAGGAGGGAAGTGTTTTTAACAGGAAAATGAACACAAGAACAAGGGGACACAATCTGAAGTTAGTTGGGGGAAAGATCAAAGGCAACATGAGAAAATATTATTTTACTGAAAGAGTAGTAGATCCTTGGAACAAACTTCCAGCAGACGTGGTAGGTAAATCCACAGTAACCGAATTTAAACATGCCTGGGATAAACATATATCCATTGTAAGATAAAATACAGGAAATAGTAAAAGGGCAGACTAGATGGACCATGGGGTCTTTTTCTGCCGTCAGTCTTCTATGTTTCTATGTTTCTATAAGAGGGCCATCATTCCCTACCCCTGCTGTAAAGGATGCCTTTGCTATGGGTGTGAGAATAAATAATTAAAATGATAAGTAAATACTAACTTATAGCATTGTGTGCCCAGTGCGCCCGCTGATATTTAAACACCATTGTTGAGGACTGCAACTCTTTCAGAATTTCATTTATCAAAATTATAAGATGCCAATACTTACTCAAAATAGAGAGTGAGGTCCGTTGCCAGTATTGACTTCTTCAGAAGCTGCATAAGATCACTGTAATCCTTAGAGGACAAATTAGCAAAGATGTTGTGACCCTATAATGAAAGAGAGAGCAAAGCTAAATAGCTCAGAATCAATAGAATTTTTCCAATATGTTGGCATTGTATCTCACTATTGCAGCAAACCTTTTTTTAAAAAAATGTAATGAAATCATTACAAAAATATTTAATAGAGCAGCTATTCTGCTAGGTTTTTCTTCTTTTTTTTGCTGGACTGAAAGTATGGCCTTGTAGTAAATAAAAACATTGTCAATCTACTTTTTATTTTTTGCATATAAACTGATGAACAACCTATGGAAATTTCAACCTAAAGAACTTTAGCTTTTTCTTTAAAATTGAAGTTTTATGTTAGTTGTTTTTTGTTTTTATTTGCATGATGTTTTAATCTATTGCTATTTGCACAGAATTGCTATGGTAGGTAACATAAATCTAAACAAACAAGTCATATATTTGCACAGGGAGATAAAATAGAGATTACTGTTAGGCTATCCACCCAATCCTAAATATATATCTATGCCCATAAATCATATTCAGTAAAAGTTATTTTGATATAACTATGCCAAAGATGCTACAACTTCTCTAAGTCTACTTTGGATGTTGTTTTGAAATATTCTATTTTTGGGACTCATATGGAATAGAATTCTTTATCAGTCATGTGTGATTGGACACACAAGGAATTTGCCTCGGGTGCATAAGCTCTCAGCGTACATACAAGCCACAAGTGATAAATAAATTTATTTTTATTTTATTTTATTATTAATTTTATTTTACTTTTAAGCTGCCAAACTCCTTGCGTACTCTGGGCGGCCTATAGTAATAAGCAGTATAGTACAACGCAAAATAATAATAATAATAAATTAATAATTTATTAGATTTGTATGCAATAAGCAATAATAAACAACATAGTAAAACAGTGGTAATATAAAACAGTAAAAAAAAGTAACCCAAAATCATGATCATTATCATATACATAAGATACAACACCCAGACAAATCCAATTCATCCTGGAAAAGAAATCTATATTAATGTGAATTAAAGTATGAATTACATCAAAATCTAAATTCAAAAAACAAATTCTTCACCCAGAATGCATTAAACATACTAATTCAAAATTCTATGTATGCATTCAAGTAACAGAGCAATTTCATTGGAGGAAAACCTCCAACCTCATAAATGCAAAACTTAACAATGCCTTTTCCCCCCAACTCCAACAGCTCAACCCATGAACTTTTTTTCAATCGAAAAATAAATGCTGTTGAATAATTTAATAGTACTAGAATTAATAGTTACTGTAATTAGGAACAGGTAATGCCAGCCTATATTTAGGGAAATATTTATATTTCCTCATAAGGGAGAATGTATTACTAAGAACATTACAGCTCTAATTGTAAAGAAGAAATCAAAACCATTTTAAGCACTTATTTATTAAATTTATATGCCACATATCTGATTCTGCAAAGTGACTGTTTTTGTTTTTGGGAAATATTTTGCTTTGAGAGTAAATATTATGTAAATCATATTGTTAAACTCAGTGCCATATAGGGAATCCAGAATCTGTTTTCTATGTGCTGGTAGAGAAAATACCTTTTTAAATATGCTATAATAAATATTATATTACACTTTTGACAATTATTTTTAGAGAAGAAGAGACCAGGTAGTCCACGTTTTTTGTACCTCACTCTGAAGAATCATTACAGCATGGTTGAAATGGTGATGTTCCAAAGTAGCAGATGTCCCATAGAGCTGAGCTAAAGCAGAACCAATTCTGAAAAATACACAACATATGACATTCTTTCAGCATATGCTTCTGAGACTGTTAAAATGATTGGAGAAATTATTATTATTATTTATTATTTATTAGATTTGTATGCCGCCCCTCTCCGGAGACTCGGAGCGGCTCACGACATAAAACATGGTAAAAATCCAATGATACAAACAATTTAAAACCCTTAATATAAAAACAATCATACATCTCAGACAAACCTCGAATAAAACGGAAACGGTCCAGGGGAATCTATTTCCCCATGCCTGAAGGCAGAGGTGGGTTTTAAGGAGTTTGCGAAAGGCAAGGAGGGTGGGGGCAGTCTTAATCTCCGGGGGGAGTTGATTCTAGAGGGTCGGGGCCACCACAGAGAAGGCTCTTCTCCTGGGTCCCGCCAGATGACATCGTTTCGTCGACAGGACCTGGAGAAGGCCAACTCTGTGGGACCTAATCGGTTGCTGGGATTTGTGCAGCAGAAGGCGGTCCCGGAGATATTCTGGTCCGATGCCATGAAGGGCTTTATAGATCATAACCAACACTTTGAATTGTGACCGGAAACTGATCGGCAACCAATGCAGACTACGGAGTGTTGGTGTGACATGGGCATATCTGGGAAAGCCCACGATTGCTCTCGCAGCTGCATTCTGCACGATCTGAAGTTTCCAAACACTCTTCAAAGGTAGCCCCAGGTAGAGAGCATTACAGTAGTCGAACCTGGAGGTAATGAGGGCATGAGTGACTGTGAGCAGTGACTCCCGGTCCAGATAGGGCCGCAACTGGTGCACCAGGTGAACCTGGGAAAGCACCCCCCTTGCCACAGCCGAAATATGGTTCTCTAATGTTAGCTGTGGATCGAGGAGGATGCCCAAGTTGTGGACCCTCTCTGAGGGGGTCAGTAATTCCCCCCCTCCAGGGTAATGGACGGACAGATGGAATTGTCCTTGGGAGGCAAAACCCACATGGGGCGCACAAGTGTCTTATCAGGGTTGAGTTTGAGTCTGTTGACACCCATCCAGACCCTAACAGCCTCCAGGCACCGGAACATCATTTCCATTGCTTCGTTGACTGGACATGGGGTGGAGATGTACAGCTGGGTATCATCAGTGTACTGATGAAACCTCACCCCATGCCCCTGGATGATCTCACCCAGCGGTTTCATGTAGATATTGAATAGCAGGGGGGAGAGGACAGACCCCTGAGGCACCCCACAAGGGAGAGACCTAGAGGTTGACCTCTGACCCCCCACTAACATTGACTGCGACCGACCGGAGAGGTAGGAGGAAAACCACTGAAGGACAGTGCCTCTCACTCCCAACCCTTCCAGCTGGCTCAGAAGGATACTATGGTCGATAGTATCGAAAGCCACTGAGAGGTCAAGAAGCACCAGGACAGAGGATAAACCCCTGTCCTGGGCCCGCCAGAGATCATCTATCAATGCGACCAAAGCAGTTTTGGTGCTGTAGCCAGGCCTGAAACCCAACTGTTGAGGGCCTAGATAATCAGCTTCTTCCAAGGACCACTGGAGGTGGAGCGCCACCATCTTCTAAACAACCTTCCCCATAAAGGGAAGGTTGGAGACTGGACGATAGTTGTTGAGAGTGGCTGGGTCCAGGGAAGGCTTCTTGAGGAGGGGGTGCACAAGTGCCTCCTTGTAAGGAGCCGGGAAGGACCCCCTCCCCAAAGAAGCATTGACAATCTCCTGGACCCAGCTCTGTGTCACCTCCCTGCAGGCCGAAACCAGCCAGGAGGGACACGGATCCAGCAAACAGGTTGCAGAACTCACAGCCCCAATGGCCTTGTCCACTTCATCAGGTGTCACCATATCAAACTCTTCCCAGACTGATGGACAAGGACGGGCTCCAGTCACCTCGACTGACTCGTTGTCAGTCGACTCTGTTATCCAATCGGAGTCGAGGTCTGCCCAGATCCGAGCGACTTTATCAGCGAAAAATGTGTTAAAATCCTTGGCACTGCTCTGCAAGGGCTCCCCAACTCCTCCCTGGTTAAGAAGGGAGTGGGTCACCCTAAATAGAGTGGCCGGGCGAGATTCCGCTGATGCAATCAAGGCAGCATGATACACGCATCTTGCCGCCTTGAGCGTCACTTTGTAAGTCTTCTTGTGAGCTCTTATATGTGTTCGGTCGGATTCAGATTTACTCTTCCTCCATCACTTCTCTAGATGTCTCTTCTGGCGTTTCAACTCCCAGAGCTCCTCGGTAAACCAAGGAGCTCTCTGGGGTCTAGTGCCACAGAGAGGTCACAATGGCGCAATCCGGTCAAGAGCCTCCATCGCAGCCTTATTCCAGGCCGCGGCAAGAGACTCTGCTGAACTGTGGACGAGTGCATCTTGTATAACCCCAAGCATCCTTTGAAAGCCCTCTGGGTCCATCAGGCATGTGGGGCGGAAACACCTAGTTGGTTCCACCTCCCTGCAGGGAAGGATTGGAGCCAGGAAGTCAAGCCGCAGTAGAAAATGGTCTGACCATGACAAAGGCAACACTTCTAAGCCCCTTAGTCTCAGACCATTACTCAATTGCTCAGAGAGGAATACCATGTTGAGTGCATGTTCCCCTCATGAGTCAGATCCTGTACTACTAGAGTCAGGTCCATGGCTGTCATGGTGGCCATGAACTCCTGTGCTAGCCCAGAAGTTTCACCGTGCGATGGTAGGTTAAAGTCCTCCAAGACAATAAGTCTGGGGAACCCTACCGCCAGCCTGGCTACCTTCTCGAACAGCACAGGCAGGGCTGTTGACACGCAGCTGGGAGGCAGGTACGTGAGCAATAAGCCCACCTGAACCCCTATCCCAATATTTTGTAGAATATCAACCTTTCTATGCTCACTGTTTTCCATCCATACCAGCATTCCAGGATGAGAAAGGGGAGGGCTAAAGGATAATAGGGATATGTATTCAGATCATAGATCTCTTCAACATATAAACACAATATGACTGGTGATTCTGAATAATCGTTTCTATACGATCTGCTCTCTCTCAGTCACTGGGACTTTGGTTTTTTTCATTGGTAATGGTTTCTTCTGAGCTGGGCTTTGAAATGAACCAGTGAAATACTATATATCTTTTATTTTGTTTAAATTCTGCTTGGAGAAGAAAGGGTACAAAATGGAGCAAAGGATTCTGCCACGTTTTAAAATTGTGTAATTTATGACTGGAACCTGCACATTCACCATATGAGGGAGGGGAGACCTTACAGAAATATATACCGTATTTTTCGGAGTATAAGACACACCTTTTTCTTCACTAAAAGAGGCTGATACTTTGGGTGTGTCTTATACTCTGAATGTAGCTTCCCCACCCCCCCAGCGCTAACTAGCTGCTAACAATCTTCCCAGCTCTTACCTTGCAGGCTCTTTCATTGTTATTTTCTACAAAGAATGTTTTCGAAGCCCTAAGACTTTGCAGGTTTTTTCCTCATTGGTCTAATTTGCTCCAAATATTTCTTTCCAGCCCTAACCAGGTGCTAAAAATGTTCCCAGCTCTTACTGGCTTGCAAGCTCTTTCATTTAATATTAACCGCTCCAAACTTGACTATAAAAAATATGACTTCAGTAACCGAGTTGTCGAAGCGTGGAACTCATTACCGGACTCCATAGTGTCATCCCCAAACCCCCAACACTTTACCCTTAGATTATCTACGGTTGACCTATCCAGATTCCTAAGAGGTCAGTAAGGGGCGAGTACAAGTGCACTAGAGTGCCTTCCATCCCCTGTCCTATTGCTCTCCTATACCTCCTATACCTTTCTTCTATTCCTATATCTCTTTTTCTATTCTTTCATTGATATATTCTATTCCTATATCTTCTTTTCTATTATTTCTTAGATATATTTTACTATGAGTATCTCCTCTATAACCTTCATCATGTATTTTACTATGTGTATATTGATATATAACTGAACATCTCCCCCTGGGCCCGCTGAATTTATGCATGGTATGCTTGTGTGTGTGTATGTTAGTATAGGGGTTTTTTAAAACTTTTAATATTTTAATTAATTGGATTATGTATTGGATTGTTTTTTCACTTGTTGTGAGCCGCCCCGAGTCTTCGGAGAGGGGGGCATACAAATCCAAATAATAAATAAATAAATAAATAAATAAATAAATAAATACCCACTAAAACCCTCATTGTGTACTGAACAAGATAAATAAATAAATAAATAAAATAAATAAATTATTACTCTCGCCATATAAGATTTTTTTAAAGCCCTAACCAGGGGATAAAATAACGTGCTGAAGTTAACCAGACTAAGGATGCTAGCCAGATGAATATCTGGTAAGCAGATTCTTTTCCCTATTTTCCACCCCAAAAACTGAGGTGTGTCTTATACTTCAGTGTGTCTTATACAGTGTTTTGATGTATTTTTGGTAGTAGAGCTGCCTGCCTGCCTTCCACTCATCCATCCATCCATCCATCCATCCACCATCTAATTTATATGCTACCCATTTCCCCAATAAAGCAGGCTATGAACTATATAATTAATAACAGCCTAATTTCTGTAAACCCAAGTTTTATGCTTTGCATTTCTGAAAAGGATGGCTTTTTAAGCTTTCTTTAATATTTGTGAAAACCAAGTTAATACTGTTTGCTAAGTAATCACAATATATATGACAAACCTCAGGCAAAATAAAACAACTATTGTTAATAGTTTCCAATTCTGATAAATCAACAATTAAGCAGAAATCAAGCTACAACTAAGAACGAGTGGATTTAAAATCAATTCACTCTTCTAACTGCTGTGTGGTTTCCACTTGTTATTTTAAAAAATATGAACAATTTATTACATAATTTATAACCTACATAAAAACTGTAATGGAAGTTGCAGAAGGTAAATATAATCTAGTCAAATGTTGAAGATAAGTTACATCTGGAAGTACAAGCTTCATTTTTAAAAATGAGATACTGTATGACTAAATATGCATATGTGTGCTGTTAATGCTTCAGTTTAAGTTTTATATGCCTTCAAAACAAATTCCTGTTTAATATCTGCATAGTTGTGTGACTAACCATACATCTACACATCTACACAAACATATATTTAAAATGCTAAATTTTATTCTTCAAGGAAGGTATGAATTATAGTTACAAAACTGGTAATGGTTAGAAGGTGGAACACACCAGGATTAAACCGTCACAAGAGATTAACACCTATCACTATTTCACTACCAGAAAGCACTCTAAAGTGACAGATGAGGCTTGGTGTTATTGGTGTGTGTGAATGCTTATGTATATATGCGTAGTTGAAGAAATTAGTTTAAGAGATTCTGGCTTGGAATGAAAAGAATTCTCCTAGGAGATTATATTGCAAAGCTACACTGCCCAGATATTTAATCATCATGGGGCAGCTGTAATGAGAGAAAGGGGAGAAAATTACCAAGAACGTTGGTCCCCAGAGGAAACAGCAGTGAAGTGGATTAACATCTTGTGATACTGTTTTCAATCATACTCCTCCTAATCTTTCATTGTGCTGAACCCTCCCCACCCAAGTTAGAAAGAAATGGGAAAGGTGAAGCATAAATTTACAGTCTTTGCAACCTGTGTGACCACAAATCACAATATGTCAGGATAATAACAGCTGTTATCATTACACTTAACACACTATGTCACCAGGCACCTATAAACTTTCTATTATTTCTTTAACATTACAAAAAGACCATGTTCTCTCTGCATGAACGCACAGAACTCAGTGCAAGAAGCAGATATAAATCAGTAAATAATTATTTTTATTTTTTTAAAAAAACCTAAAAATAATATTAAGATTAAATGAGTTGCATTTTGATTAATATCCATTTTATAAAATACTGTGGTTATAAAAATGTTTGAATCTTGCCAAATCTCAAATCTCATGTAATTTTGCTGTGCACCTGATTTCATATTTGAACCTAAAAGCTTGCTGTAGGTGGACATTTTGACTTTCTCATCTACGTCCCAATGTGCTAGATTTTGCTATACAGTGTTCCCTCGAATTTCCGCGAAGTAGAGATGCGGAAGTAAACACACCATTTTTGGCTATGGACAGTATCACAAGCCTTCCCTTAACACTTTAAACCCCTAAATTACCATTTCCCATTCCCTTAACAACCATTTACTCACCATTATTACTGGTACTCACCATTGAATAAGGCACTTAGTGATCCTGATATTTATAAACATAATTATTTATTAACAATAATTATTTTTTTTGTTATTTATTTGCAAAATTAGTTTGACGATGAAGTATGATGTCATCGGATGGGAAAAACTGTGGTATAGGAAAAAACCTGCAAAGTATTTTTTAATTAATATTTTTCAAAAAACCGTGGTATAGGCTATTCGCGAAGTTCAAACCCGTGAAAATCGAGGGAACACTGTACCTGCAAAATCTAGCATATTTTTAACCAACCATTTAAAAAATGTATTTATCTGACATAAGCACTATTGTTCAAGATTGTACAAAAGCATCCCCTGTCTGAAAAATCTCAAATGATATAAATTCAAACAGGAACATAAAACCTTCTCAGGAGACATCCACTGTTAAGCCTCATAAAAACTTGCATTTTACTACTGAGTTAACGCAGCAGCCTGCCAGGGTGAACTACACGAGTAGTTCTTCCATCTTCTACCCATTGCGAGAATTGATCTTGAATACACCTAGCCCACCTCATACATTTGGCACTATAGAGAAGTATTCAAAGGAAATATTAGTCTTTCAAACTAGGGATGGAACAGGAAATCTGCTTGAATGTAATCTATTTTTACAATCAACAGCCAAAAGCTTATTTCTTCTAGTTTCCATAAATCTTCTTTTTATATATTGTTCTTTTCAGGTCAAGGCTGCCCCAAAAGTGAGCTGGGGTGGCGCAGCAGGTAGAGTGCTGTACTGTAGGCCACTGAAGGTGACTGTAGATCTGAAGGTCAGCGGTTCAAATCTCATCACCGGCTCAAGGTTGACTCAGCCTTCCATCCTTCCGAGGTGGGTAAAATGAGAACCTGGATTGTGGGGGAAATAGCCTAGCTCTGTTAAAAAGTGCTATTGCTGCCATGTTGTAAGCCGCCCTGAGTCTAAGGAGAAGGGTGGCATAAAAATCGAATAAATAAATAAAATAAATAAATGTACTTTTTCAAAAGGCATCCGGACTTTGCTTTTCTTGTTAGTATACAGCTATAAATATTTTTTATAATGCATTCATTTTGAATGCTAATTTTTAGCCTATAACCTATTTGATAATTTCAGAGCTCGTGCAGCTGAAATGATGGCTGTTTGATCCATTAATTATGCCACTTCAGTTTGAACTGCAGGCCAAAGGCACATCCTTCAAAACAAGTTTGAATACTAACATTATACTTCCTCTCTTTTTAATTAGCCACTGAAACCATTAACCGTCCTCAAAAGCCCTAGGCTTTTATACTACCTTGGTAACTGTTTCACCATTAATCAGATTTAGTTACTGCATAAAAACCAAGTAACGGTCCAAAACAGCTAAAAAGAACAGAGTAAGAGAGAGACTTTGGAGTTATCTAGGTTTTCTGCTTCCTCTTGCATATTTGTTTAAATCAATGGCTCTTCAAATTCCTTACTATGATAGACGATTTCTTTCAAAAGGTGTAACAAAAAATTCTTCATTGGCTTCTCCCATACACAGCTTCTGTAAATTGTGCAAAGAAAAATATTCCCCTAACGTTAAGCACGCACTCAATACAAAATGGTATGCCCTTGCAGAATTTAAAAAAATTAACATAATTTGTTGTGTGTGTGCACGCACAAACACACACATACACACAGCAGTGGCAATGGTGACCCAGCCGTATGGCTGAACCCAGAGCCATCACTTTGAGAAACAGCATGTTTTCATTCATAGCAAGGCTTTGCAGAAACACAGCAAGATTTTTTTTCACATTAAACGATTCCAATTGCAAGTAAATGAGTGACACAAGTCAGAGTGCAGAATACAGCATAACAGAGTTGGAAGTCTTCTAGTCCAATCCCCTGCCTGAGCAGGAAACCTTATACCATTCCAGACAAGTGGCTGTCCAATCTCTTCTTTAAAACCGCCAGTGATGAAGCATCCACCATTTCTAAGGCCAGACATTCCACTGATTAATTGTTCTAACTGTCAGAAAATTTCTCCTTAGTTCTACGTTGGATCTCTCTTTGATAAATTTCCATCCATTACTTCTTTTCCTGCCCTCAGGTGCTTTGAAGAATTGGTTATCTCTTTCTTTTCTGTGATAGCTTCTGAAACATTGGACTATACAATATAATATAACAATACGCTCTCAGATGCAGTAACAAACTCACTTGTTCTAGCACTCAAGTCAATCCATTACCTGATGGTTGGTTTATCCAATGGAAGCCTATCCTTGTTGTTAATCCTTGTTGTTATTACAGTTTCATAGATAGCAATCACCTTTGCTCTACTTAAGCTTATATATACAGAACAGCAAAACATGAGTATAATCCCTCATATGCACAAGATTAGGGTTAACCAAACTACAACATATACTATCATTATACAGTGGTACCTCGTGATACGAACCCCTCGTGATACGAACCCCTCGTGATACGAACCTGGGGTTCGGAAATTTTTTGCCTCTTCTTACAAACTTTTTTCGGCTTACGAACCCACCACAGATCGCAAAATGGCACTCCGCTGGCCGCCGCCGCCCGGCTGTCACCTTTTAAAACAGCCGGGGGGCTTCTCGGCGTTCTCCCGAATGCCGAACCCAGAAGTTTGGGTTCGGGTTCAGAGGCCGCCGAGAAGCTCCCGGCTGTTTCAGAAGGTTACAGCCGGGCAGTGCCGCCTGGCGGAGCGCCGTTTTTACTATCGGTGGCGGTGTTTTCGGCTGATCTGGAGGCTGGAAAGGAGGTGGGGAATCCCAATAGGGAATTCCATGGGCGGAGCTTTGACGTCACGAAGACGTCCTTCCTGGAGGCCACGTTTCAAGGTACAAAAGTTTGTTTCAAGGTACAAAATTATGTTACATATAAGCTCTTACTTTCATGTAGGCAATTACAAATCAGGCAGAAATTTACAGATTCCCCCCTGCAAACTCCATCTTGTTGTATTACAAGCCAATTGGCCTATAATATCCCCAAGCCCCAAAAACTTTAATCTGAGATTGTCTACAGTTGACCTCTCCCCATTTCTAAGAGGTCTGTAAGGGGCATGCATAAGCACCCCACTGTGCCTACCGTCCCTGTCCTATTGTTCTACTGTCCTACTGTTCTCTTTTATCCTAACCTTTTACTTGTCTTATGTTTACACAAACTACTACTATCCTATACATGTTTGATAAATAAATAAATGAATGAATGAATAAATAAAATAAAATAAAATAAAATAAATATGGACTAAACATTATGATTACTAGACTCTAAGGATCATATGGGTAGTTGGGAGAGATTGCCTATTATGAAGCTGAGTTGTGTATGAGTAATTATAATCCACTTTGTCAACCAGTCAGAGTTCAACTTGTTATAAAAACCTAGGAACCCTTGCAAATAGTTTTCAGTGTGTCATGCACAGATCACGAAATAGCCTGAATTCTGTGGGACTCTGACTGTCTTTATGAAACAAGGCACCATTTCTGTAAAAAGTTTATTTTGTTGTGAATGCAAATGCTTGCTATTTCGTTAATACTTGCTATTGTTTCATAGAAATATGACCCACATTTTATGTTTCTATTCTGTCTTTTATTCTATTCCAAGTTAAACTAAAGTTTTGCCTAATTTAATGTTATGGTAGATGGGTATTCATTTGTAGCAGATTAGGTCATGATAAAAAAAATATTTGGAAAGAATTAAGTTTTCTTTTTAAGAAATGTAGAGAAAGAAATGCAATTTTATTACACATATCTTGAAACCAATCTTATCTTTAACTTCCAAAGTATTAATTTTCAAAACGAAACAAACAATAGTGGAAACATACTTAGCTTGAAAGGCATTGTTTGTTCCTCTGTGATCAAGGTCATGGCATAAGCATCCAACAATCAAAGCTAAAATTTCTATTTCTGTCAGAATCTCCTGAAATCCTGCTGTCTGAAAATAGAAAAAAAATATTATATTGGTAATATCAACAAATGTACGTATTCATTTTAAAGCTGTCATTAGAAATAAGATAAATCAGGGGTGTCAAACTGGCGGCCCACCGGCCAGATATGTCAAGTGCAGGCTACGTCCACCCAGCTCTGAGAAGGAGAAAACATTGCAAAATGTCACATGACGGCAACATGACACCATGAGTTTAACATATTAGAGGAAAGACCAACATGTATCAGTAGTTAAGTTTGATAGTCAAGATGAGCCAGTGGTCAAACTGAGATCACCTTAAACCCTGGGATGATTTGGGTTATTCTTTCTCAGCCAAACTATCTCACAACGTTGCTCTAAAGGGAAAATGGGAGGTATTAACACTGGTTACCTCCCTTAAGCTCCTGAAGGAAAAGTAGTATATATATTGCAGGTCAATGATGGCTAACCTGTTACATCACCCCGTGCTGACCTGTGTGCTGGAAATGGCACCCAAAACCATCCCATCTGGACCGTGCGGCCTTGCTGGCCTTTGTGTGCACGGGAGCACCAAATCCCCGGAAGAGCACAATTCTGGGGCATGAACTTCCAGTTTCCAGCATGGACACACATCCGATGAACAGCTGGCCGTCGCGCATGAGCGTGATGAAAACCTGGAAGTTCAGGTGTTGGTGCGTATATGTGTGTTGCAGTATAGCATGAAATATGTTAGAATAGGATTGTATTATAATTACAGTGGTACCTCGGTTCTCGACCACAATTCATTCCAGAAGTGTGGTCGAGAACTGATTTGGTCGAGTACCGAATTAATTTATCCCATAGGAAATAATGGAAATGGATTTAATTGGTTCCCAGCCCCTGTTGACTCGCTGGGAACCAATTAAATCTATTTTCTTTATTTCCTATGGGATAAATGTTATCGCCGGGGGCGGCTGCAATCCCGGCAGCTTCAGGGGGCTCCTTTCCTCAGTGCTTCGTCTTATTACCTATAAGCAGTTGCACCAACTTTCTCCTTCCCGGCGGCGGCAATGGCGGCGGCTTCCCTTCGAGTAGCAACAGCGCTGGGAACGTCATGTAATGAAGGGAAGCCGCCGGAGTGCTTCCCTTCATTACATTACTTCCCTTCATTACTGAGACAGCTCCGGCAGCTTTCCTTCATCACGTGACGTTCCCGGCGCTGTTGCTACTCGAAGGGAAGTCGCCGCTGTTGCCGCCACCGGGAAGGAGAAAGTTGGTGCAACTGCTTATAGGTAATAAGAAGAAGCACTGAGGAAAGGAGCCCCGAAGCTGCCGGGATTGCAGCCGCCCCCACCCTTCCTGCAGCTTGGAGTGCTTATAGAGCTCCTCAGCCTCCTGAAACTGCTGGGATTGCAGCTGCCCCCAGCGGTAACATTTCTGATAATAAACAAAATTTTCTATGGCTGTTCGGTATCTGAATTCTTGTTCAGATACCGAAGCAAATTTTTGCTGAAAATTTTGTTCAGTATCCGAAATGTACGAGAACCAAAGCGTTCGAGAACCGAGGTACCACTGTATATATCTGGACCTCTAGCATAAAAATGCTCTACTTAACCCAGGACAGGAGGACACTAAACTTGCCTAATCTGCATTCCTGGCAATTATTACAAGGAAACAAAAGGGCTAAATAAACATCTCATAATAAACAAAGTTTACATCACTCCGGACAGATACGATCAAAGGGGGAGATTTACAATTGCCTGATGCATACACAGGACAAAAGGGGTAATTAAGGAAGATTAGTGAGATAAGGCAAAAGACTTCAGAGAAATTAGGTGTGAGGAACATCTGCTCTTAGGAAGAGTTTTCTAGAAAATTGTTTCTTGATATCTATGGGAAAAGGAAGAACTCAAAAGATACGTTTGAAGTTATATTATTGGATGTATCATTTGACATGTATATGTAATTATCCCCAGTTCCCAAATAAAAAGGAGTACATGGCTCTACACCAAGTCACTTCATCTAGAGAGACAATGTGTTCAGATTTTCTTTCTAGGATTCGCATTTGTGAGTGACCCCACACAGCTGGGTTGCTCTTAGCCCCTTTTTGAGGACATTGTCTTCACTAGGGACTTTGACAGCATCCACAAATGGTAGAGAAATACGGGCAGATTTATCCTGTTACCTCGGCGTGCCAATGCGGTCGTCACGTGCCTGAGACCCTCATTGCTTACCTGCGCATTTCGTCGGTCAGGTGAGGAATGGGCAATTTTTCGTAAGTATGGGGACGGAGTTGTCCAGGGAAAAGGTCCTTCATGTAAAGGAACTTGGGCAAATTCTCAGAGCTTTTGAATCCAAATTTAAAAAACCCTTTCTTTTCCCTACTAAATGCGAGTTACGCCAACTCTTAACTTATGTTTGGAAACATTGTCCCTCTTACCCTCCTCACTTCATTTCCAATGATTATTGCAATGCACTTTACATGGGGCTACCCTTGAAGAGTGTTCGGATACTGCAAATTGTTCAGAATGCAGCCGCGCAAGCTGTCATGGGTTTACCTTGGTACATCCATATAACACCTATGCTCCGTGAGCTGCACTAGCTTCCTATTAGTCACAATTAGGCACAATTCAAGGTGTTGATTATTACCTAGAAAGCCCTACATGGCTTAGGGCCAGACTGTTAAGGGGCCGTTTTTGATGCAGACCTCTCAAAGACCAATAAGATCACACAGGGTTGGCCGCCTCCAGGTCCCGTTGATTAAGCAATGCAAGTTTGCAGGGTCGCGGGGGAGCGCCTTCTCTGTTGTCACCCCGGATCTATGGAACCAACTCCCCCCCAACATCCATACTGCTTCCACCCTACTGGCCTTCCGCAAGGCTGCAAAGACCTCGCTTAGGCAGCATGCCTAGGGACCATGAAATTGACCTCTATCATGGCCGAGTTGTGTTGAATGGTATGCATGTGTGTTGATTGGATAGTTGAGTTTTCAACTGGGGTTTTATAGTTTTAGACTTTTAGATTTGACATCTTTTTTATTGTATTTGTATCTTTTTTATGTTATTGTGAGCCGCCCTGAGTCCCTTGGGATTGGGTGGCATAGAAATCGAAACAAACAAACAAACAAACAAACAAACAAATAAGCAAATGCAATCTGAGCAAAGAAAGATTTGGTTCCTACGTCTAGTCTAATGAAGAGAAAGACTAGTCTAGGGGATGTGTGTCACATGATTATAATCTTCCAATAACTAAGGGGTTGCCACAAAAAAGAGGGAGTCAACCTATTCTCCAAAGCAATTGAAGCAGTAGTGGGTTGTAAAACCGTTGCTACCAGTTTGC
Source organism: Erythrolamprus reginae (assembly GCF_031021105.1). NCBI lineage: Eukaryota > Metazoa > Chordata > Lepidosauria > Squamata > Dipsadidae > Erythrolamprus > Erythrolamprus reginae. The sequence goes on from NC_091950.1 coordinate 194,398,272, forward strand.
CTGCACACTCTCGTACATGACACTTTTGCGCATCCCGCCTAGGTGGGTGAAGTCTCCCGCCACCACTACTGATTTACGGAACTGGGAGCAACCCACTGCTGGTCTGAAGGCAGGACATGAAGCAATGGATGGAAACTTATCAAAGAAAGTTCCAACCTAAACCTAAGGAGAAATTTCCTCACAGTGAGAACAATTTATGATAGCTTGCCTCCTGAAGTTGTGGGTGATCCATCACTGGAGGTTTTTAAGAAGAGACTGGACAGGAATTTGTCTGAAATGATACTGGGACTCCTACTTGAGTGGGGTGGATGGAAGGGCGGGGTGGGTTAGAAGACTTCCAAGGTCCCTTCCAACTATTAAGACTAAAGAATTTACTCCCCTTACTTTCAAAATCTAAGATTGAAAAGGATTATGGCACAGCATAATGTACTTAATAGTGGAAGAGAACTTCTTTTTGCTGGGGAATGAATTATCTCAACTCACTGGAGCCAGAGTCTAAATGTAATTATAAAGGTCATTCTTTATGTGAGGAAATGAATTACATTTTAACTGGTCTACTTTTATGTGTTTTGTTATTAGGACTCTAAATTTAATTATTTATTCTATATATCAGTTGTGAAAATGAAGAAAAAAAGTTGAAAAGATTATCTGAAGAAACAAGAGCTGATAAAAGAATGGATCTAATCTTGAGGTTGAACCTACAATCAAATTCCATACTCACTACATTCTCATTATAATCAATGAAAGCAGTCATGTGAGTTAAAATGATGGATGTGTGAGTTGCACTACTAGGTCTATAGCTCTCAAAGGCCAAGCCATATAGGGTAACAGTATAAATCATTAAACATATAAAAAAACTGCAATGCTAGGAAGTTATTTTAAAAATTTAAAGCTTTCAAGCATGATCTACAGATAGAGTTAAAATATTAATAAAAAGAGAAAGAAAGTTTAGCTAAGTATGCTTTTGAAAATCATGTTCCTTTCTTCTCAGATTACAAAATAACATCATGGTATTTTCCAAATGCCAGAAATGTGTGATTAGTGACAATAATTCCACTGCAAATAGGTCATAAAGATATTCTCGACTGGATCCGCAGATCTATTTAACTCCGACCAACATAAGCCACCACAGCAGTATATTACTGTCAGAACCAAGATTAATATGCCCAGGGAGCTGTGCTACACGTACCCCTTTTCCCATTATAATATGATCTGGTTACATAAATGTAGACAGTTATTGATGAAAGATATATATGGTAGCCACGAGAACACGACTATAATCAAGTGGAGGCCATTTAATTGCAAACAATTGCAACCTTATTTAACAATAACCTTATTCCCAGTAGATAGTATGGAATGTGAGTTGGTTTTCTTTAAGAGATACATCAACAAAATTCTGTGCGTTTTTACAAGATGATGGTCCCTGGGGCCACCAGCCTGTCTTTTTTCTTACCTTTTATAATTTGTTATATGTTTTAAGTTTGTTCTCCCACCTTTAATTCCATTCAATTAAATTGCCTCTGTCCCCTTTTACTCCTTTTCTCTGAAGTTATTTTCTCTCTTCTTCCTCAAGAAGGGTTTCCAAATTGAAAACTTTGAAAACTCTTGCCTTGGGAAAGTGGCCAGGTAACCTTTCAACTATTTTAGTAGATAGTGAGTTATCAACCTTTTCATCACTACTGTAATGTTCTATACATGGGGCTACCTTTGAAAAGTGTTCGGAAACTCCAGGTCGTGCAGAATGCAGCTGCGAGAGCAATCATGGGCTTTCCCAAATACAGTATGCCCATGTTACACCAATACTCCGCAGTCTGCATTGGTTGCCAATCAGTTTCCGGTCACAATTCAAAGTGTTGGTTATGACCTATAAAGCCCTTCATGGCACCGGACCAGATTATCTCAGGGACCGCCTTCTGCTGCATGAATCCCAGTGACCAGTTAGGTCCCACAGAGTGGGTCTTCTCCAGGTCGCGTCAACTAAACAATGTCACGTGGCGGGACCCAGGGGAAGAGCCTTCTCTGTGGCGGCCCTGGCCCTCTGGAACCAACTCCCCCCAGAGATTAGAATTGCTCCCACCCTCCTTGCCTTTCATAAGCTTCTTAAAACCCACCTCTGCCGCCAGGCATGGGGGAACTGAGATACTCTTTCCCTTAGGCCTTTACAATTTATGCATGGTATGTCTGTATGTATGTTTGGTTTTACAATAATGGTTTTTAACTGTTTTAATATTGGATTGTCATACTGTATTCTGTTTTACTACTGTTGTTAGCCGCCCCGAGTCTATGGAGAGGGGCGGCATACAAATCCAATACAATCAAATCAAATCACTATACCCACAAGGCTGTCTCTTTCCTTTTATATCTGGTTTTTAAAATTAATTGTAACAACTTTAATGAAAAAAAATTGGTAGCTGACATGCGGCAAATCCAAGTGTGTTACATCCCTATCCTCTTCAATTATAAGAATGCTTATGGGCCATGAACAGCTACTTCAAAAAAATAAAACGGGATGGAAATACCAGAACATTAAAAAAATAAAGTTGTTCATAGAGTAGGTGCGAGCATATTCCTACAGGGCCATATTTATTAAAGGCTTCTTCCTGATTTCTTTGCCAAGATGGGAGGAACATGAATGCAAAATCCTCACCATATTCTGGTTCAGAGTCACCAGTCTTCGCATTTACAACCACTGCAGTGTCTCTAAACCATCTTGAAATCACAATTTCAGTGTTTGGCTGGAATGTGCTGGGATCACATGATTGCTATTTGTGACCATCCCATCCCACATCCTAAAAGCAGAGTCAATGGGGAAGCCAGATTTGTTTAACAAATGCAGCAAAAAGTGTAGAAAACTCGGGCACGACTCAGTTAATGACCTCATCACCTAGCAATAGAAGTTCTGGTTCTGAGGACTCCTGCAACTATTTTTTCTAAACAAATCAAGGAGGAGGTGATCAGGGATAACTGGCCAGAATTTTTTATTTTTTTTAAAAGTGAATCAGTCATTGGCCAGGTTAATAATTTTTCTTTTTTTTAAATCTGATCTATCAGCTTTAGAGATATTTGCCTTAGCTGGTTACTGACTGCTTAGTTTTTTTGGGCTTTTGGTTTCCAGCCAACTGTCTTCTTTTATTTCTCTTGATATATTTTGTTTTCTTTTACTTTTTGATTGTGAGCTGCTCAGAGTTACTGTGGGCTACATCCAAACTGAAATAATCAATCAATCAATCAATCAATCAATCAATCAATCAATCAATCAGTGTTGACAGGTGATGACATATAGTACAGTAGAAGTCATAAAAGGTAACATTAAAGGTATTACCATGAGCAAAGTTATCCATATTACAGTTCCCCGAGTAAATATAGCTAATGAATGCATGAAAGCTTGAGTTGTAGGCATTTCTTTGCTACCACCTAGCGGTCCTCTGCATTTTTAATAACCTACATTTGTAACCAAGGTTTAGTTCAAGCCCATATACTTGGTTTAACTATTGATTGAGTCATTGTTGATAGTGAGCTAGGAGTTGCTTAGTTCCAAAGGCATACATAACTGAAAGACAAATGTTCGGGTGTAGTTCACAAACTTTAGCTAGGGAGACTGTTGAGTTCTGGTACTCAGGAGTCAGAAGATTTGCATAGTGACAACAACTCTTTATTAAGAATAATGAGAACTCCAGCAAAAGCCCAGCTGGTGGCTCCTGTTTTAAATAGGGAGCTCCGGCTGGGAAGAACCAATCAGTGTTCAGCACTCTCCCGTTCAATAGAGCAGACCTGTTTGGAAACTTACAAGCTAAATCTCAAGATACAACAGATACAATAATAGATCAGCCCTTTTCCAATAAGACTTGTCTTCCTGCTAAGCAAAGTTCAAACTATTAACTACTGTACTCATCTTTTTTAAAAATAAAATAAAATAAATAAGACTATGGTCAATTATTTATGAAAGAATCATCATTTGACAAATTAATAGCAGCTGTTTCTTCCATTCAAAGTTACTGTTCATTGCGTACGTAACTTTTAAGACCAAATGGCATCATGCTGAGAACATAAGAAGAGCCATGCTGAATCGGGCCAAAGCCCATCGAGTCCAGCATTCTGTGTCACACAGTGGCTCACCAATTGTACATGGGGATCTTGAGTAGAAAGAGAAGGCAAAACTCTCCCTTACCCTTGACTCCCTACAAATGGTACCTAAGGGAATCCTGCCTGCCTCAACCAATACTTGGACATCCGTTTCAATAACCACCCATACACTTGGCAACCATGAGTCAAGAATACTTTAAAGTAGAAGAACAAGGAATAATGATCTGAATGGTAAAGAAGTTCAGGTCAGGTTTCATATAACTACTTTACTTTAATCCAGTGGCATTAAAAACAAGGATTTTAATGATTCTGAATTAAGGAAAGCATCATTTAGTCCGGATGGGGAGTCCTGAAAAAATGAAATTTGTTCAAATGAAATTATATATGGTTTATCTGCAGCAGAAGAACAAATAGTTTGTAAGTTTTGTAAGTTTGTAAGTTTTGTAAGCTTCCATAACTGAATTTTGAATGGATGCAGAATCTTTTTACACAGTCATCATGTTCGTATCCCAACCCCCCAGAAATACCTTCGGGTGCCCCTGGGACCTTTGTCACTTGTCCTATTCACACATCCTAGAGTCGATCAGTAGTTCCTTCAGCTGAGCCACAGGGCTGCACAGAAATCAGTATCCAGTTTTTACAGCACATCTCATTCTCATCCTTAGTTCCTGTCTCATAGCTTTCCTTAGCACTTAAGAATCAACAATGGCTGATTACTATGAGCAGAGCCTGAGCTATCTGGAATACTGAGGTAGCTGAATCTCAGCATGAAGGAAAAAGCGGAATGGAGTTGGGATGCTGCCTATCCTGAAGCCCCAGCACTGTCAATTTCAGAAAGCCTTTTATTTTGCCATTACTGTACACTTAAGCCAAGCCTAGCAAGATGTTAACAACTGAGCTGCTCAAGAAGTAGCATGAAATGATGGGCATGGTGTTGATCTGGAAATAAACCTGCCTCCAGAAGTAGGGGAATGCTCCAACCTGGATGTTTCTAAGAAGAAACTAGACAACCATGTGTCTGAAATGCTACTGGGTTTCCTGCCTGACCAGAGGGTTGGACTGAATGACCTCCAAGGTCCCTTTCAACTGTTATTCTGAATAAAACCAAAGCCCCTTCTGTAAATGCTTCTAGTCATCTCAGACCCAAGTGGTATCATTTGCTTTCTAATTAAGGATCAGGTTCAGTACATTTGAAGAGAAAAACATGTGTAAAGAAGAGGGATAGGAGCAAGTGAAAGTTTCCAAGTCAATCACAAATATACTATATTGTTGATTGCAGATGTAAAATTGTTCTGAAATCTGACACAATTAAGCATAAATACATTACAGTGAAGCTTACAGCAAGATGGAAAACTAGAAAAAAAAAGGTGCCAAGGGCCTAAATGGTGCATTTCTGCATAAATCAATGATTTATTGATTTGTGTCTGAGATCACACACACACACACACACACACACTGGTCATCAGGACATGCAATTCTTTCTAGTATGTACCAGTGGGGACCAGAGAATAGCACTTACAATATACATAATATAATCCTGAAAAGAAGTTTTTTTAGTTACTTTGTCCAATCATTATGATACAACTGTTCCTTGGCTATATTATGGTATGACTGCTGGAACCATACATCAAAGGATGCTGACAGCACTATATGTCCCAGCTGAAATTCTGAGCAAATAAAAGAGTGAATAAAAGAAAAAAAGAAATAAAAGAAAATGTGAGTTCCCTAAAGGACAATATTCCTACTGCAATATTGTAACATGTGAAATGCCCCTGCTACCAAGTGGACCCTATATTATACTTTATGACTTGATGTTTTATCTAATTAAATTAAAAACATTAAAGCATCTAGAGCAGGAATGTCAAACTCAATTTAATTGAGGGACGCATCAGGTTTGTGTTTGACCTTAGGGAAAGTCAAACGGTCGTGGCAAGGGTGGGCGTGGCCAGCATGACATCACTTATGTTGAGGGGCACCAGTGGTGGCCCAAGTTCTCTGCCAGCGATAATGGACTCGCAAGCTCTGTTTTGATGTCCTCCTACAACTCTCTGCCAGTGAAACCGGAGCTTGGGGGAGAGGGAACACATGGTCCTCATGAGCTCCATTTTTGGCTGGCAGAGGCACTGCGAGGTGGACCTTTACTATTTCCAGAGTGGCTTTGCATGCCAGATCTAAGCACCCAAGGGTCTGGATTAACCCCCTTAAGTTTGACACCTCTGATCTAGAGGCTGTATTCACTAACAGCCAGAAGGCAGAATTCTACATGCTAATTACTGGGATAGAAGTCATGGGGAAACAGATTAGTGTGAAGACATTCTCAATAATGGAATACCAACATTTTTGCCCCTAACTATTGTAAAGAGGGTTGGAGCTGACACAGAAGTTCTGCAGAATAAGAAGTGTGAGGTAAGTGGTGTGGGGGTGGGAAGGATAAACTTTTATAGTATTAGAAAGATTCTTATGCAAACATTCTTGGATCTACTACCAAAAGCTCAAAGCTCAACCCTACTAAAATAAACAACAGCAGGCTTATTTGATTCTGCTAATGATATAAGGTTGTTTCTCAGAGAACAAAACCTATTCCCATCCTTTACAACCACTTCCAAAAGCAGCCTAAAACAAATGTAGCCTTTGAGCTCCATCTAGAGGGAGATGTAAATTAAAATTTATATTGGCATGGAACCTATTTCAAAGTGGTACTTAAAAGTTCTATAAAACTTGGTTTTCATATGGATCCTTTAAAACAGTACAGTTTCAAAACTCTCAGGTAATTTAGTTATCCTTTTAAAAATATTCCTTTCTTATTTTTAAGTCTTTTAGTCATTTGCATTCAAAGTGTTTTCTCACGAAACACTGGGCTGGAAAAGTCCACAAATCCTTCAAGGATCTGCAAATGACTAACAGACTTAAAAGACTTGGAGTGCAAATGACTAAAAGACTTAAAAGATAGGCAAGTAATATTTGCATTTATATGCATATTTAATAAAGGCAGCTCAAATTAAATATTTAATATATGCACCTCACCTAAGTGGATAACAAAGTGGCAAATGGATTTTAACCTAAGCAAGTGCAAAGTTATGCATATTGGGGCAAAGAACCCCAATTATACCTACCAACTGATGGGGACCAAGCTTTCTGAGACAACCCGAGAAAGGGATCTTGGGGTTTTGGTGGACAGCTCAATGAAGATGTCAACTCAGTGTGCAGCAGCAGTTAAAAAAGCAAATTCCATGCTTGGCATGATTAGGAAGGGAATCGAAAATAAGTCAGTAAGTGTTGTATTACCGCTGTACAAATTGATGGTGAGACCACACTTGGAGTACTGTGTACAGTTCTGGTCACCGCACCTCAAGAAGGATATAATGGAACTGGGAAAAGTGCAAAAAATGACAACAAGAATGATCAAGGAAATGGAGCCCCTCCCTTATGAAACCAGGTTGCAACACCTTGGTCTCTTCAGCCTTGAAAGACGGCGTTTAAGGCGTGATCAAAGTGTATAAAATCATGCATGGGATAGAAAAGGTGGATAGAGAAAATTTCTTTTCTCTATCACACAATACTAGGACGAGGGGGCACTCCTTAAAGCTCACAGGTAAGAAAGTGAGGACAAATAAAGGAAAATATTTCTAAACCCTGAAGAGGATTTAGTGGTGGCAGAAGAAAAAAAGGTTATTAAAAACATTCCACCCAAAGAAGGAGGATGTGTAATATGCTGCAATCCAGGGATTACAGCCCACACAGGTCAAGGACCAGCACCAGTCTGTGGTGCCGCAGAAAACAGTTGCACAAATGAATGAAGCCCCATTTGTCCACGCACAATGTTCTGTCAGGCTCTCTGGTAGACTTCTCCCAAAAATTCACAGGTACAAATTTCAGACACACACATGTTTGAAAATTCAAAACAATGTTCTTTATAATGAAAAGTCATTTAAACCAAGCCCTCTTTTGGTATAGCAAAGAGCACTCATCTCCAAACAAACTGGTAATTTGTACAAGTCCCTTATCAGTTCTGTGATACTTAGCTTGCAGCTGTGAGGCAATTCACAGTCCTTCTTTCACAAAGTGAAACACACTTTGCTCTGGTTTAGTTTCAAAGCGGGGGGAAATCAGCACACAAAAGGTCAAAGTCAGTAAAGCAGTCACGAAACACAACGATCAGATAATCCTCCAATGACCAAATGGCCAATGGTCAAACCCACAGGCCAAACCCACAGGCTGCTCTTTATAGCAGCCTCACTAATTACCACAGCCCCCACCCAACCACAGGTGGCCTCATTTTCTTTGATAATGATCTCTCAGTTGTTGTTGCCCATGCATCGCTCTCCGCATGCGTGGCTGTATCATTAACTCTTGTTCTGAATCCAAGGAGGAGCTAAATAATTGATCTCCTTCTGAGCTGTCTGCCCCACTCTCCTCCTCCCTGTCACTCATGTCTTCTTGGTCAGAGGAGCCTTCATCAGCAGATTCCACAGCATGTAGATGTCTCCCCCACACCCACAGTCCTTGGGGCAGGAGCTGGGCCAGAGCTAACCACAACACACAAGATGCAGGCAACAGTGAAACAACACACAAAATGTTATTTCCACAAAACTGGTCTCTGGAGCCCAAAAGGCTCTTGCTGTAGCCAAAACACATTGTACACCTCAGTACCTGTACCTCACCCAATAATTATATAAATTTTAATCATTAGCTAAACATTATGATCTATGTTTAGATCCTAGGCGAGAGGGATAGGAACAGGATCTCTCTTGCCACTCACATACTTACTGTTAACATGGCAAACATGAGCTGGCACACGTTGAAAGCATGCCGCCAGTTGTGATACAGAACCATTCGGTAATTTTTCCTCACTGTCAAAAGCCACCTACACAGTGTCTGAAATGGAAAAGAAAAATTGCATCAGGAACAAGTACAAATGGCTCCTCCTTTGCCAACACAAAAGCGGCTGGTTATCTCTGCAGAGCAGATGGTTACCTCATAGTCAATTCTAAATTTCTGAACTATTCCAAGCTCCATGAACATCCGGAGAGCTGCTGCTATCATGGTATCCATATCAAGGGAGAAATCATCAAAGTGGACGTTATCTATGCCAAGCTCTGACACCAAAGGAATGTTTGCTGCCTGAAATTACACAGGGAAAAGGAAAAATGTATCAGGTACAACAGGGCAATTTTTCTACTCTTTTTTTTTGTAATGAAATATTACTTTAGATCTACATATAACCGTTTTAGCAGCTATAACGATCTGATGCAAATCTGAAAAAAAAAAGCATTTGAAATAGATTTTTTCTGTTTATGCTGAATTGACGCCAACAAGTACTTCAACTGCATCAAGTTCCACTCATTTAGAATAGAATAGAATAGAATAGAATAGAATTTTTATTGGCCAAGTGTGATGGACACACAAGGAATTTGCCTTGGTGCATATGCTCTCAGCGTACATAAAATAAAATATACATTTGTCAAGAATCATGTGGTACAACACTTAATGATTGTCATAGGGGTCAAATAAGCAATGAAGAAGCAATATTAATAAAAATCTTAAGATACAAGCAACAAGTTACAGTCATACAGTCAACATGGGAGGAAATGGGTGAAAGGAATGATGAGAAAAACTAGTAGAATAGAAGTGCAGATTTAGTAGAAAGTCTGACAGTGTTGAGGGAATTATTTGTTTAAATTGTTTAATAACTTTTCTTGTTGTTGTTGTTGCAATTTTATTTCAGCATTAATGCAAATCCTACAGGAGGACAAATGCAAATTCATGGCCTGGAAAAGGAAACAGATGTGTGCGATACAAATATATTCATTAAATAAAAACTTGTGTGACATTCCCGATTTTGCTGGTTTCTGATCATTGCCCATGCTTCAAGGAAATGTTCTTCTTTCTAGAAGATGCTTTTGACTGGCAGTGGGAGGAGGAGGAGACTTAGAACAAACCACGGCATGGGAAACAGCATTCATATTTGTCAATAAATGTGTTTGCGTGAGCAGAGGGACAATGGAAGCACAGGAAGCAAGCATAATAGAAATACCATCACATTGGTCTGCCTTAATAGCAGCTGAGTTTGAGGACTGGATAATAGATTTCTTGTTTTATACCATATGTACCAATATTTATGCCTGGCAAATACTCCTCTTTCTGATTTACTACAGTAGTAAATAGAGATATTCAGAAATGAATGTAAGTTTCAGAGGCCCATCTGACATACCCATCTAGTAAAAATATGGCTTTAAGTTAAATCATAGTGAATTGGGTATACAGTATAGCACAATGCTATTTTTTATTCTATTATCAAAATACTCTCTCTTGTGATGTCCGTTAAAGCTACTTGCTAAGAAAATGAGAGGTGTCTCCTAAATGCAAATATTCATCAATAAATATTATTATTATTATTATTATTATTATTATTATTATTATTATTATTATTATTAATTGGATTTGTATGCCACCCCTCTCCGCAGACTCGGGGCGGCTAACAACAGTGGTAAAACAACATGAACAATCCAATTAATAAAAACAACTAAAAAACCCCTTATTATAAATAAAAAAAACAAAAACCAAACATACACACAAACATACCATGCATAACTTGTAGTAGCCTAGGGGGAAAGGATAACTTAACTTCTCCATGCCTGGTGACAAAGGTGGGTCTTAAGTAATTTGCGAAAGACAAGGAGGATGGGGGCCGTTCTAATCTCTACTTATTATAATACTAATAAGTATTGTAAGCCTTTCCATTTTTGAGAAAGAAAGATATGGACATTGTAAAAGTATACGGCAAGCTAATATTTTCCTTCGCTTATATTTCATGTATCAAATATAAACACGTACATAAAAACCATGGATCAAAGCTGGAAGCAGTGGTGTAACAAATATATATGCAAAGGCAATTCCTGAGGAAGGTGGATTAGGAAGGGCATCATCTGAAGATTCCTTTGCTCACCTAGGCTACATTGCATAATCCATTGATTTTGGTTAATGAATTGTATTTCTGCTTTAATTAGAAAACTATAGGATGAACAGTTCTAGTGCATTCATATAAAACTCTGGGTTGTTAACATATCTACCTTTTACCATAGACAATCTGAAAAAGTGGCATAAACAACCATGATTATGTGTTTATGCCAACAGATGTTTCTAACAGAGAAAGTGTTAGCCAAAGAAATACAGTGTGGTCAAAAAGGTAAAAATTTCACAATCATTTAGGTGAAACTTCTACCTTATTTTTAACATGGGAAATAGGTAAAGCTTGGCAAGTTAAATCTACAAAAAAAAAGGGGGGGGTGTTCAATTTTATGCCAAGAAAACAAATATTAACTGCTGGTAAGGGCTTTTCTTAAAGTCCCAAGAACATCAGAAGCAAGCTCAGTTCCAGAAGGAGGCCCACCATTTCTATGGTAGTTCATCACATTTCAATGAACTGAATTCAGTCATATGGACTATGCTAGACAACAGTCTTCTTTGAGAAGGGCTAGAGCCCATGCTACAATTTTTAACAGCAAGTTGTAAAATCAGTACATTAGTAAAGAAATACTGGGCAGGGGGGGGGGGGAACAGTGCCACAACAACAACAACAACAACAACAGCAACAGAAGCCGCTAGATGAACAATGGATTAAAGCTTTCACGCATTTTGGAAATATGGGTCCTCAGAAACATTGGCTTCTACAATGATTTGCCATAGCATGGAAGCTCCTTAGAATGAATATGTCTTGCAAGAATAACCTTTAGAGAACTTTAAAATTATGGGTTTTATTGACCGTCAACTATAATTCTGGCTGTCCTCAATTCTATAATATGAGACTGGAAAATGGTAATAAATTCTTCACAAAATTCCGTCTATTGGAAAGGATTTTCTGGGGAATAGCAGAGAGCTCTGCTGGTTTTTAATTTGGGGAGTAGGAGCTACAACTTTGTAATTAAAACAAACTTGTGACCACATCAGAATCTGAGAGGTTTTAAACCCCCCCCCACACACAGATTCTGATGAATGTATCAGAATATCTAAAGTATATTGAATGTTACATATCCTAACTGCGGTAAGAATAGTACATGCTCAAAAATGGAAAAGTAAAGATGTCCCTACAGAAGAAGAAAATCTATTTAAAATTTTATCATGTGTGAACATGGACAAACTAACACTAGAGTTGAAGAACAAACTGGACACAGATTACTTTGAAACCTGGAATAAATTATACAACTTTAGGACAATTCCATCTGTCCGTTCATTACCCTGGGGGGAGAATAATTGACCCCCTCAGAGAGGGTTCGCAACTTGGGCGTCCTCCTCGATCCACAGCTCACATTAGTTGCGGCGAGGGGGGCGTTCGCCCAGGTTCGCCTGGTGCACCAGTTGCGACCCTATTTGGACCGGGAGCCACTGCTCAGTCACTCATGCCCTCATCACCTCGAGGCTCGACTACTGTAACACTCTCTACATGGGGCTACCTTTGAAAAGTATTCGGAAACTTCAAATCATGCAGAATGCAGCTGCGAGAGCTATCATGGGCTTTCCCAAATATGCTCATGTTACACCAACACTCCGCAGTCTGCATTGGTTGCCGATCAGTTTCCGGTCACAATTCAAAGTGTTGGTTATGACCTATAAAGCCCTTCATGGCACCGGACCAGATTACCTCAGGGACTGCCTTCTGCTGCACGAATCCCAGCGACCAGTTAGGTCCCACAGAGTGGGTCTTCTCCGGGTCCCGTCAACCAAACAATGTCGCTTGGCGGGGCCCAGGGGAAGAGCCTTCTCTGTGGCGGCCCCAGCCCTCTGGAACCAACTCCCCCCAGAGATTAGAATTGCCCCCACCCTCCTTGCCTTTCGTAAGCTGCTTAAAACCCACCTCTGCCGCCAGGCATGGGGGAATTGAGATACACTTTCCCCCTAGGCCTTTACAATTTTATGCATGGTATGTCTGTATGTATGATTGGTTTTTATAATAATGGGTTTTTAACTGTTTTTAGTATTGGATTATTGTTATATGCTGTTTTATTACTGTTGTTAGCCGCCCCGAGTCTGCGGACAGGGGCGGCATACAAATCCAATAAATAAATAAATAAATAAACTGGATGGAAAAAAGGAGAACCAAGATCACACGTTAGCGAGTGTGATAGGGAGGTTTAGAACTAACTCAAAAATAGATAGATATTGGGAAAATAAATAGAAAAAAAGGAATGATTACTGTATATAGGAAAACTGGATAGTCCATCAAGAGCTTTTTAAAATATTTTTCATCTGTTTATATTATGTTGCATTATTGTATGTATGTCTTGTTTTTAATTGCACCATACATAAAAAACTTTTTCAAAATAAAAATAATAAAAAAGAATCTAAGGGATTTTTAATATAATCTTTATCTGAAACTATTGGAAAATTGACTTACAAATTAACATTCGTAAATAAACAAATTTATTTGTTTGCATGTCACAGGTTATACCCTTGGAAATCTGGTCATTTGTACACTTCAGAACTACAGTTTATGCATCTCGGTTTTCTTACAATGTTTGCTTTTTGTTTTTGTTTTTTAAAGCAAACTGTAAATGCACCCTTTGATTTTTCTCTTTTCCTTAGTATTTATTTACATTACTAGGCAGATCAGTGATTTCAAACTTCTGAAGAAAATGTCAGGGGAAATATCCAGGTCTTTAGAATGTCCACGTTAGCAATTAAAACAAAAGTTTCCTTAACAAAGTCATCCATAAACCTATTTGTATATTTCCCTGAATAAAATTGCATGAAATTATCTGCATGGCAAATCCAGAAATTATAATCCAAGCAGTGCTAGCTATCTTCAGCAATGACTGGTGATGCTTGTTGAACATTTTTGGGGTGGAAAAAAAGCTGTGAATATAAATAAATCAGACAAATTATTATATACAGTAGAGTGAAGACTTTTCTGAGTCCTTGTTGTGTGCAAGATGCTGAACAGTGAAAAGATAATAATAAAATAAAATCAGAAGCATGAATTTTCCTGATGCTATAGATGAGAAAAGCTATAAGGCTATCTCAGCTGGAAAAATAATAATAATACATAGCAAATTGATCATAAAGATCAATGAGCAAAACAAGTCAAAGTTGGTATTTATGTTTTTTCACTCTATATTTAAACAGAATTCCAGTAATAAAAAAGTAATAACTACATTGAAAGAGATAACATTTTTATAAAGTAACTATTTACTTATGACAGTAATAAAAAAATGCCAGAATTATGTAGGGCAATTGCAAGTTATTTGAATAATAAATATTATCTGTGTGCCTAAACTGATGCCATTCTCCTAGCTTTGAGAAGCAGAATAAGAAAATCATAGCTTTTTAATAATACAATTATAATATATATTCTATAACATTATAATAATTGAGTTATCATAAAAGATAGTTGAACATATTATTAAAATGCTTGCTTATAACCACTGTCAATCTGAAATTCCAGCTCTTAAATATTATAGATTAGCAAAATGATCGCTTGGGGTATATGGGAGGCATCATATATATAAATATATATATATATCCTGAGGGCCCCTGAGTGAATCATAGATTTTATTCCTCTTCAGAAAACAATTCAATAATAATAATTCACAGACTGGATTTAAGGAACCAAGTTTAAAGACCTTAATAGCTTATGATTCACTCAACAACTATAGTACCACATTTTTTGGAGTACTGTATAAGATGCATCTTTTTCCTAACGAACACAGACTGAAAATTCAGGTGTGTCTTATACTCTGAATGTAGCTTTTTCCAAACTTTTTTTCCAGTCCTAACTAGGTGCTAATGATCTTCCAAGATTTTACCTTGCAGGTTCTTTCATTGTTAGTTTTTGCAAAGAATTTTTTCAAGCCCTAAGTCTTTGCAGGTTTTTTTTTCATTGCTCTAACTTGTTCCAAATGTTTCTTTCCAGCCCTAACCATGTACTAAAGATGTTGCCCGCTTGCAAGCTCTTTCATTGTTACTCTCTGTCAAAAATGTTTTCCAAATCCTGTCTTTGTAGGTTTTTTTACTGCTCTACTTGCTCCGAATGTTTCTTTCCAGCCCTAACTATGTGCTAACAATATTCCCAGCTCTTAACAGCATTTATGTTGAATATGGATGTGGGGAGCGATATGCAAAACACAACTATGTCAACCACATCAGTTTTGTAATGCCTGACACAGATAGAATAAGAAAATAAGCTGGAGGAAAGGCCCAGGACTTATTCAAACATGCTATTCTGGTTTAATGTTGTCTGTGAACTTGGTTCAGTAACTTCTGCAACTGCCTTTAAAAAAAAAAAAGCATACATGAAATGGACTCTTCCCCACAACACAGAGCACAAACCTATTCAGATAGTCACAAGGAGTAAACAATGACTCAAAGGGACAGAAATCTCTATCTATCTGTCCATCCGTCCGTCCGTCCATCCATCCATCCATCTATTATCATGTGAAATAAGATAAATGGTAAAGATAAATTCCTCTTTAATAAGATTTCCTTCATATTAATTTTATACAAATAGCTGTAGAGGGAGGAGGCAAGGAGGAAGAGTAAATTACGCACAAAGCAAGATATGATAAGGACTGACGTTTGGATAACAAATCAAAATGTGTAAGACTATAATTTTTTTAAAGGCAATTCAGACTGTATAATAGATATATGTCTTTTAATATTACATCTCAGGTTAGATTTTGTATTATTATAAAATCATTATAAAATTATATTATCAGCATTTTATCTAAAATGATGTTATTATTTAATTTTTATACCATCCATCTCATTGATACAGTATCTTTGGGCAGCCAGGACATTGAAAGGACAAATGAAAATTCTAGGACCTTACACTTGTTATTTCACTTAATATTAATATAGTTACAGCAGTGGGAAGAGAGAAAGAGAGAGAGAAGGAAGGAAGGAAAAAAGGAAGGAGGGAGGGAGGGAGAAAGGAAGGAAGGAAGGAAGGAGAAGGAAAGAAAAGAAAAGAAAAATAAATAAAGACTCCCTTTTTATACACCATCTGGAAGGAGGAATAGTCTACACTAGGTATATCAAACTCAAGGCTTAGGGGCCAGATCTGGCTCATGGAGTGCTCAGATCTGGCCTGCAGGGCTATCCTGGAAACAGCGAAGGACTGGCCTACGGTGCCTCTGTCAGTGAAAACGGATCTGGGGGTGTGAGCACGGCCCTCCTGAGCTGTTTCTGCTGGCTGAGCGGCTCAGGCCTCCACAGGTGCCCCTGAGGTCAAACACAACCCAGATACGGTCCTCAATGAAATTGAGTTTGACATCCCGGGTCTACACCATTGCAAGAAATAAACAGCCAATAGGCTTCTCTTTCTGCAGTAAGGAAAACAAGAGGAAAACAAGCAGGGGGGGATCTCTAGATTTAGCATACTCTTTTTAAAAATCTTCCATAGGAAGAGTGCTTCTCCTTGTAATGAAAAATGTCTTCCTTCTCCGTCCTTTCCCTTCTTAACCCATTGTGGTTCCAGTGTAGACAGTCATCAAAGATTTCCAATACTACAACTCTGATAGCCGGCTCAGACAAAGAAAGCTACATGTATTTGGCATACATCAATTAAAATAGCTCTCATACAGCTTGAGATGTGCAAATGATATTGCTGACTTTCACAGTTCCTTAGCTGTGAGGTGTTTTTTTCCCCTTTTTGCATATTTAAAAGATAATAGTGAATATGAACCAGGCCATATACACACCCTCAAACCAACAAAGCCCAAGTATATCTTTTAATACCTTACCACAAATATCTGAGATTTGAAAAATCAGATTCTCTTTGCTGCTGAGAGATAAGAGACCGAAAGGGAACATGAACAAATATTCTAAAAGTCACAGCATTGCCTATGAGGCATTAGATGAATTCTAGCACACCATAACCCTTTCTTCAATTTGCATTAATACTGGTGTTATACGACACACTGCTCAGTTATAATTCACACTATATATAGGATGCTAGGTTGCACAAGGCAAAACTGGCTCAACCAATACTATATTACAGTAATAAAATCATTGATTTTTACATATGGCGGTCATTATCTTGTTCAATTTCATTCTGTGCATAAAAATATAATTAAACCCCATTAAAAAGCAAAGCAAAAACTGAAAATGGCAGCAACTAATTAAAACACAAACAGAGACAAAAAATGTTTTGAAAAATCTGCCCATAAGTAAGAAAGCAAAGGAACTGCCAGTAGCATAATCTCAGATAACATCATTTACCCAACCACACAATTTTTATTCCAGATTGTAATTCAAACTATACTGATAAAATATTTGTAGCTGAGGGTTGAATTGCAGGATCTTTGGTGCTGTCTGAGCTTGGTTGTTTTCTTGCAGACGTTTCATTATCGAACAAGGTAATATCATCAGTGCCCTGATGATATTACTTGGTTTAGTAATGAAACATCTGCAAAAAAAAACCCAGGGTTATATTTACTTATTCAGAGGACTATGTATTATTTTAGCAAATGTGCATCAACAACTTTCAACATTTCCTAGATCAAATAAAAATAAAATGTAAATACTATTGCTAATTAATCCATCCAAGTAATGCTATCAGAATGGAATGGATTAAAATATCTTCCCCCCCAGAAACATTTTTCGCAACTTTTTTTTTGTTCAAAGGAATTCATAAAGTGTAAGCCTCTTAGTTACTATTAAATTCCAGTTTATTCTGCTGCTAAGAGCTGATAAAGAAAGAAGATCTCCACAGCTTGACACACTAATAATGGTCAACATATAAGTAACTATGCTGTATTTTTTCTGATTGATTTACTACTCCTACCAATATCATTTGGACGATTAGCTAAGTTCTGCATTTTATTATTCCTTTGTTATACCAATAAACACTTTCTCTTATATCACCATATTCATACCAAGTTTGTATAAATGTACAAATATCCTTCTCTGTGCACCAGATACTGTATATTAAGATGGATTGAAATCATTTTCCCAGGGATAATATATCATAGGGAATCACATATAAAATACTTATACAATATTCCCCCCCTCCGAATATTATGCATTAAAATTTTTATTTATAACTATGTACATATATTTACATATTTTAATAAGCATCCATATCATGTCAACCCTGAGCTACAAATATTCTCCTTTATTATGACCAGGTTCTGCTAGAAGCAAATCGTCTAGCCCAGCGGTAGGCAAAGTTGGCTCTTCTATGACTTGTGAACTTCAACTCCCAGAATTCCTGAGCCAATCATGCTAGCGCAGGAATTCTGGGAGTTGAAGTCCACATGTCAAAGAAGAGCCAACTTTGCTTACCCCTGGTATAGTCCTATCCATGACATTGCTGCCTCTGATCTGGACCACAGAGCTTTGTTGCCCAGCCTACATCATAATTGTTTAAATAGGTATTAGCAGAAGGCAGGATTTCAGAGAAGTCTTTGGCTATGCTGTGAATCAGGCAGAGCTAGCATGGTTAAATTGTAAAGAGGACCACATTAAACTAGACACAGAGAGAGAACCGATGTTTGGAAAGCAGCTATATTTGGGAAATGTTGGTTGATAAGATATGATTGTCAAACTATTTACTACTATTAATCTTCTCATTGTTCCCATCACCCATCTCCTCCCACAAATGACTGTGTGACTGTAACTTTGTTGCTTGTATTCTTACAATTTATATTGGCTGGTTTCTAATATGAATTGATTGTTTATTTGCACCCTATGACAATCATTAAGTATTGTACCTTACGATTCTTGACAAACTTTTCTTTTATGTACACTGAGAGCTTATGCACCAAAGACAAATTCCTTGTGTGTCCAATCACACTTGGGCAATAAAATTCTATTCTATTCTGTTCTGTTCTGTTCTATTCTAATTCTAATTCTAATCCTAATCTATTCTTTATTGAAGCAATGTGGAAGCCTCATAGAATCTTTGCCATGAATAGTTCTTGATGCTGTTTGAAGCTCAAAAGCAAACTCAATATTGCTTGCTTGTAGAAGCCTTTTAAGGCGTATGACCTCAGACTCTATTTACAACCTAAGCCTGCTGCTTTAACTGCCATTGATTACAGTTAAGTGTTTCTGGTTGCAAAGCCTGGACAAGTGGGAGAATTAGTACAGTAGTTACTGCCTGCTCTGTCAGCACCTGTATATTGACCTATCCTGGAAGGTAGTTCGTTGTCATTTTTCTTCTTCTAGTGTTTGCGTTTGACAGATCGGACTGAGACTTGCACTTTTGAGTTAGATAAACCACCGAGTTGAGCTTGATCAATTTTGCATTATCACCTCAACCTCGGTGGAACTTTATCTGCTCAACTTGGCAATCCTCTCTCTTCCTTTGTGAAATCAGGCAGTTGCTAAGTTGCAAACTCTGGTCAACTGTGACAGACCTGGGCTATCCTGGACGACAGAGTTGACTGCAAAAAAAGGGGGAAATGACTTGAGCAAAGAAGAAGGAGTCTTCCTGCCCACTTCAGTCAAATATGGTCCTCACCAAGCTACCTGTGTTATAAGAGCGCCCTCTATAGCGTGTGCCACACCCTTGAAGAAATGGTACTTTAAAGCACATGAAACTCACTCTGATCCTAGTTGATGAAACAAAATAAAGATTATATATGAGAAATAAGAAATATATCAAGAAAATCTTAACAGCACTTGAAAGACATCTTCACTGAATCCTTAGGTACTAATGCTAATGGCATTGAAAAAGGAACTGAGTTGGAGTGGGACCTTATAGGTCATCTAGTCCACCCCACCCCCCCAGCAGAAGACCGTGCACCATTTTTGACAAATGACAGTCCAATCTCTTATTGAAAGCCCCAAGTGATTAAGCTCCCACAACTTCCAAGGCAAGCTGTTCCACTGGTTGATTGTTCTCACTGTCAAAAAGTTCCTCCTTATTTCCAGGTTGAATCTCTCCTTGATCAGTTTCCATCCATTGTGCCTTGTGTTAGTATTGTGTGTATAACTAGTTAGGTTTTACAATATATAATTTAAGCCAGCATTCCTTTATGGTTAAAGGAATTAACACACTACTGCTTTAAGAGCTGGTGTTGCAATCTGCTATAAGAGGGAGCCAACAGCGTCTCTCTCAGATCTCAGAGCCTAATGAGATTCTCTTCCTATTGTGTATCTCTGATTCTATGCTGGTTTGTCTATGTGACTATTCCATTGTAAGGACTTCTGAGTGTAGTAAGAACTATGTGTTCTAATGTTTGTATTCGTATGTATTGAGAATATTGATTGCTGTATTTGTGAACGACAAGGACTGTTACTGACTATGATATTTGTCTAATGTAAATAATATTTGTACATTTAATGTATCCCTACATGGCATTGGACCAGAGTACCTCCGGAACCGCCTGCTACCACACGAATCCCAGCGACACATAAGGTCCCACAGAGTTGGCCTTCTTCGGGTCCTGTCGACTAAACAATGTCGTTTGGCGGGCCCCAGGGGAACAGCCTTCTCTGTGGCGGCCCCAGCCCTCTGGAACCAACTCCCCCCGGAGATTAGAACTGCCCCCACCCTTCCTGTCTTTCGTAAACTACTTAAGACTCACTTATACCACCAGGCATGGGGGAGTTGAGACACATTTCCCCCAAGCTTTTTTATACTTTGTTTTATGTTTGGTATGAATGTTGCTGTTTGGTTTTTTAAATAATGATAGGGTTTTATATGTTTTTTAATATTAGATTTGTTCCAATGCTATATTGTTTTTATTGCTGTTGTGAGCCGCCCCGAGTCTTCGGAGAGGGGCGGCATACAAATCTAATTAATAATAATAATAATAATGATGATAATAATAATAATGATAATGATAATAATCTGGACTTGTTATATGTAGTACTGCTCATATATCTGGGTTATTAGTTGGATATCTGCTACCTCCACGTTTTTCCTCTGTGCATCCTGTGTACCTACCTCTTAAGTAGCACTGCTTATTCTTTAATGCCTAAAGCCTTGTCTAGCCTTCAGGTGCATTGGAAAAGAGTTTGACCCCCTCCTCTCTGTGGCAGCCCCTCAAATATTGGAACACTGCTTTCATGTCTCCCCTGGTCCTTCTTTTCGCTAGACCAGGGGTAGGCAAAGGTGGCTCTTCTATGACGTGGACTTCAACTCCCAGAATTACTGAGCGAGCATGATTGGCTTAGGAATTCTGGGAGTTGAAGTCCACAAGTCATAGAAGAGCCAACTTTGCCTACCCCTGCGCTAGACTATCCATGCCCAGTTCCTGCAACCATTCTTCATATGTTTTAGTCTACAGTCCCCTAATCATCCTGGTTGCTCCCCTCTGCACTTTTTCTAGAGTCTCAACATCTTTTTTATAATGTGGTGACCAAAACTGGATGCAGCACTGTAGGTGTGAGAAAGGCTTTTATAAAAGGTCTGTTTAACTCTATAAAGGTCTATTCTATAAAAATAGAAGCCTGTATGATTTACATGTTGAATATCATCTCCTCCTTCTCCTCCTCCCCTCTGCTCTTTCTCCCACCTTTCCTCCTTGGACCAGACAGAAAAGAGGGGGAGTGTAAGGTCAAGTTCTGATAAAATGGGAGATCTGGCCTTGCCATTATTCCTATTTTCAACAATAAGTAAACAAGTAATTCTTGTTGATTTAAGAAAGCATCTTTGATATAACTACTCTGTATTTACCATTGAATCAACAAAAACATTTATTCAGAGTTCTCATTTTTAATGGATTGAAGCAAAAAACAAAATGACCTCTGCTCCTGCCAACATTAAATCGCTGCCCATGTGAAAACATTATTCCATCTCAATTTACATGAAAACTGAATTGCTTTGAATACTGGGCTTCTGACAATCCTGGAAGTAGTCTTATTACTCTACTCCTTAACATGGAGCAAGGCTGACACCTAGTGGCCAAACAGGTGTTTGAATTTTAAATTGTTCCAGACCTAATTTAAAACTTGTATAATTAGAAAACCAATAATGGAACTTTATTGGTGCTTAATAGTATGCTTAAAACAATCAATGCCTTACTAGTGAAGAAATTTTTAACATTTATTTTAAAAATCAAAGTAGCAGCAAGAAATAAAATATTTATAATAATATCCCACCATTTAGTTTATCAAACAACATAGTCCAAACCAATATACAGTATTAAAAAATTATGTTTACATGTATCATTGTTAATTTAGAAAGTAGTATATAAATATGGTATGAAAACAATTTCTGAATATGTACAATGTACATGGTTCTATTTTTGGATTCAACAGAGGGACCAAAAAATATTTCTGATCCATTGCACTTCACATGTTGCCCTGCTTTCCGTAATTACTTGTCTACAAAGTGATGAGTAATTATGAAATTCCCAAATACCTACACAGTGCAAAGTTGGAATAGGCTGATACACATTTTTTTTAATCAAGAAAAATCCTCCAAATGAAAGCTTATATAATGGGTTCATTTCTCTTGTCTGCCAAGCAATTTCTTTATTTTAAAATTCTCCAACTGCTTTGTCCATGCCTTTTTAAAGTTTTATCTATTTACAATTAATGGCCAGCTTTGCATCTGTTTAGTTCAGGCAGACATATCCATCAGTTGGTTAGTGCTTGCCTCTATGAAACATTAAGGAATAGCAGATGTACAATATCCCCACTGCATATTGCGAATATGAAAATTAGAAAGTTTCCATCACTTAATGTCTGATTAAAAAAAACAATCAAAGATCCAAAATCCAGTTTAATGTAATTGTTGCTTCACTAAAATGTTTATGGGCAGTAACTTTAGATGACCATGAGATGGTAATCTCTTTGTAAGGCTCCTTGAAGCTCTCTGAGCTTGATTGTTTTCTTGCAGTGTTTCATTATCCAAACTAGGCAACATCATCAGTGCATTTCAAACCTGAGCTAAAAACATTCTCCTTTATTGACATCTCATTGTTGACAACCTAGAGGTTTTGTAAAATTTTGCAATCAAGAAAAGGTATGCTTAGTCATATCACACTTGAGGGTAATCTTATTTTTTCCTCTCCAAGCTTAGAACATCCATAGCCCACACTTGCGTATAGCTAGAGTTTAAGTTAAAACATTCCTGTTGCTGATGCTAAAGGTTGATCCACATATGGTAAACCTATGATTCTCCAGTTGTTGAAGAACTACAGCTCCCAGCATTCCCAGGAACCATGGTGATTGATGAAGGATGCAGAAACTGTAGTTCAATAAACTCTGGAGGATTCTACCTCCTTATCATAGTACAGTGGTACCCCTACTTATGAACTTAATTCATTCCGTGACCAGGTTCTTAAGTAGAAAAATTTGTAAGAAGAAGCAATTTTTCCCATGGGAATCAATGTAAAAGCAAATAATGTGTGCGATTGGGGAAACCACAGGGAGGGTGGAGGCCCTGTTTCCTCCCAGGAGATTCCCAGAGAGGCCCCATGGAGGCTTCTCCCCGCTTTTTCTGGCCCTGTTTCCTCCCAGGAGATTCCTAGAGGCCCCAAGAGGCTTTTTCCTGCCTTTTCCAGCCCTGTTTCCTCCCAGGAGATTCCTAGAGAGGCCCCACAGAGGCTTCTTCCTGCCTTTTCCGGCCCTGTTTCCTCCCAGGAGATTCCTAGAAAGGCCCCATGGAGGCTTCTTCCTGCCTTTTCCGGTTACAGTTTCAGAGGCTCGGGTTTATAAGTAGAAAATGGTTCTTGAGAAGAGGCAAAAAAAATCTTGAACACACGGTTCTTATTTAGAAAAGTTTGTAAGTAGAGGCGTTCTTAGGTAGAGGTACCACTGTATTATGGAAAGTTACCCTTCCCTATTTGCAGTAGGCAAAGTGATATTGCTAAGGGGCAGCACTGGGTTAAATGATGATCTTAAAGAGGTAAGCAGGCACAAGCCAGATTAGCACTTCTGTAGGAAATAGCAAAGATAGGAAGTGAAAAAGAAGAGTAGCAAATCAATTATTTATGGCTGCCAAGAAAACTATTCAAATAGGTCTGGTATCAATAGGAACTGAGCTTCACTCAAAGCAAAATAAATAAATAAATAATTACATAGTGTTAGGTGTGACAAAAGTTTATTTTAATTTCATGCTACTTTTAAAAGAGACTGTGGGCAGTAAATATACAGTATCCTTGTACAAACATGAAAGGTGCTAAGATTTCTCAACATCAAACAAACATTTCTGTTGCTAAGGCTAAGTGGAGCAACTGATTTCTTTGTTGACTGTACTTTACAGAGTAGAATACATGAATGCGGTATAAAAGAATTTGTTAGGGATGAAGATGTACTGCTTAGCGGCTTTCTTTTCTTTCTGTTTGGGAGAGAAGAGGTGAGGATGAGTTGTTTTCTCCCAGCAACTAGTTTAGACTAAAAGTCAATATAAACTTAAACTATGTTGGAGGGCACAGGATAAAATCATAAAAATCTCACAAAAACAATCATGAAAAATAATCATAATGATGGGATGGGTCTGCGGAGAGGGGCGGCATACAAATCTAATAAATAAATAAATAAATGAATGAATGAATGAATGAATGAATAAATACATACATAAATTCCCAAATATAACTTTAAAAAAGCCAACTATGATCTCATAGACACAGACCTCTCATCTCTTGATTGGCAAATTCTATTCACTGTCTGTAATACTGCCGAAGACCATTGTAACATTTTTTTGCTCGAAGTCAAAAGAGTCATTAAACTATACATACCACTAATAACCCCCCAAACCAGGAAAAACAAATTACCCATAACAATAAGGAAACTCCAATTTAAAAAATCTCTTAACGAAAAAACAAAACTGACTACATAGCTAATTTTAAAAGCTGCAAGTCATGGAATCAAACATTAACCAATCCATTACTCTCCACTTAGAAGCAAACAACCTACTCTCTAACAGTTTGATTTCAGAAAAAAATTATCCTGTAATCTGCAACTCCTACACTGCAAAAACATATGGACTACACAACATGATCAGAACAAAGCAATAGATGCAATTTATATAGACTTCTGTAAAGCCTTTGATTCAGTGGTACACAACAAACTACTTCTAAAATTAAATCCTATGGCATTTCTGGACCCCTGCATAAATGTATAGTTGTGTTCCTGTCAAACAGGCAACGTGGTCAAAATAGGGAGTGCTCTATCAAATCTTGTTATCTGTTAACAGCAATGTCCCCGAAGATAGCATTTTAGGACCAACTCTCTTTATACTTTACATAAATGACCTTTGTGACCATATTAAAAGCAACTGCATTCTCTTCGCTGATAATGTAAAACTCCCACCTGACGCTCGGGAGACAGGAGAGGGAGGGGCACCGATCTCTGGGGTGGCAGGGGGTCGGAATATCCCTGTGTTGCTGGGGAGAGGCAGATATGGCGGGGGCCACAGAGTTAGCCGTTCCAGGGGAACGAGGGACCGTTGCTTAATAACGGTCCCCTGTTCTGGCTCTGTGAGCCCAATCTTGGGTACTGGTGATGAGTGTAACTCTGGCCCTGGGCTCAGGTTGCTGCTGTTGAATGCCAGGTCGGTGGTTAATAAAGCTCTCCTCATCCGGGATTTGATCCTGGATGAGGAGGCCGACCTGGCATGTATTACTGAAACCTGGCTGGGCCCGGAGGGAGGTGTTCCTCTCTCTGAAATTTGCCCAGCCGGGTTTCAGATATGGCATCAACCGCGACCCCAGGGGAGGGGGGGAGGAGTGGCTATTGTAGCCAGGGAGAGCCTTTGCCTGCGTAGACTCATTGCTCCGGAAATAGCGGGTTGCGAGTCTCTCTTGATGAAGTTGGACTTAGGAGTTCAGGTGGGCTTATTTCTCACGTACCTGCCTCCCAGCTGCGTGTCAAAAGCCCTGCCTGTGCTACTCGAGGAGGTAGCCGGGTTGGCGGTAGAGTTCCCCAGACTTATTGTCTTGGGGGACTTCAATCTGCCGTCACTCGGCGAAACCTCTGGGTTGGCACAGGAGTTCATGGCCACCATGACAGCCGTGGACCTGACTCAAGTAGTTCAGGGTCCAACTCACGAGGGAGGGCACGCACCTGACATGGTATTCCTTTCCGAGCAATTGAGTAATGGTCTGAGACTAAGGGGCTTAGAAGTGTTGCCTTTGTCATGGTCAGACCATTTTCTACTACGGCTTGACTTCCTGGCTCCAATCCTCCCCCGCAGGGAGGCGGAACCAATGAGGATGTTCCGCCCTAGGCGCCTGATGGACCCAGAGGGCTTTCAGACGGCGCTTGGGGTTATTCCAGAGGCACTCGTCCACAGTTCGGCGGAGTCTCTCGCGGAGGCCTGGAACAGGGCTGCAGCGGGGGCTCTTGACCGGATTGCGCCTTTGCGACCTCTCCATGGCGCTAGACCCCGTAGAGCCCCATGGTTCAACGAGGAGCTCCGGGAGTTGAAACGCCAAAAGAGACGTCTAAAGAAGCGATGGAGGAAGAGTAGGTCTGAATCCGATCGAACACTTGTAAGAGCTTTTATTAAGACTTACAAAGTGGCGCTCAAGGCGGCAAGATGCGCGTACCATGCCGCCTTGATTGCATCAGCGGAATCCCGCCCGGCCGCTCTGTTTAGGGTGACCCGCTCCCTTCTCAACCAGGGGGGGAGTTGGGGAGCCCTTACAGAGTAGTGCCGAGGATTTTAACACGTTTTTCGCTGATAAAGTCACTCGGATCCGGGCCGATCTCGACTCCAATTGTGTAACAGAGTCGACTGACAACGAGTCAGTCGAGGTGACTGGGGCACGTACTTGTCCACCTGTCTGGGAAGAGTTTGATCTGGTGACACCTGATGAAGTGGACAAGGCCATCGGAGCTGTGAGTTCCGCCACCTGTTTACTGGATCCGTGTCCCTCCTGGTTGGTTTCGGCCAGCAGGGAGGTGACACGGAGCTGGGCCCAGGAGATTACCAACGCTTCCTTGGGGAGGGGAGTTTTTCCATCACTCTATAAAGAAGCGCTTGTGCGCCCCCTCCTCAAGAAGCCCTCTCTGGACCCAGCCGTACTTAACAACTATCGTCCAGTCTCCAACCTTCCCTTTATGGGGAAGGTTGTCGAGAAGGTGGTGGCACTCCAGCTCCAGCGGTCCTTGGAAGAAGCCGATTATCTAGGTCCCCAGCAGTCGGGTTTCAGGGCCGGTTACAGCACGGAAACCGCTTTGGTCGCGTTGATGGATGATCTCTGGCGGGCCCGGGACAGGGGTTTATCCTCTGTCCTGGTGCTCCTTGACCTCTCAGCGGCTTTCGATACCATCGACCATGGTATCCTTCTGCACCGGCTGGAGGGGTTGGGAGTGGGAGGCACTGTCCTTCAGTGGTTCTCCTCCTACCTCTCTGGCCGGTCGCAGTCGGTGTTAGTGGGGGGCCAGAGGTCGACTCCTAGGTTTCTCCCTTGTGGGGTGCCTCAGGGGTCGGTCCTCTCCCCCCTGCTATTCAACATCTACATGAAACCGCTGGGCGAGATCATCCAAGGACATGGGGTGAGGTATCATCAATATGCGGATGATACCCAGCTTTACATCTCCACCCCATGCCCAGTCAACGAAGCGGTGGAAGTGATGTGCCGGTGCCTGGAGGCTCTTGGGGCCTGGATGGGTGTCAACAGACTCAAGCTCAACCCGGATAAGACGGAGTGGCTGTGGGTTCTGCCTCCCAAGGACAATCCCATCTGTCCGTCCATCACCCTGGGGGGGGAATTATTGACCCCCTCAGAGAGGGTCCGCAACTTGGGCGTCCTCCTCGATCCACAGCTCACATTAGAACAACATCTTTCAGCTGTGGCGAGGGGGGCGTTTGCCCAGGTTCGCCTGGTGCACCAGTTGCGGCCCTATCTGGACCGGGACTCATTGCTCACAGTCACTCATGCCCTCATCACCTCGAGATTCGACTACTGTAATGCTCTCTACATGGGGCTACCTTTGAAAAGTGTTCGGAAACTTCAGATCGTGCAAAATGCAGCTGCGAGAGCAGTCATGGGCCTACCTAGGTATGCCCATGTTTCACCATCACTCCGCAGTCTGCATTGGTTGCCGATCAATTTCCGGTCACAATTCAAAGTGTTGGTTATGACCTTTAAAGCCCTTCATGGCATCGGACCAGAATATCTCCGAGACCGCCTCCTGCCGCACGAATCCCAGCGACCGATTAGGTCCCACAGAGTGGGCCTTCTCCGGGTCCCGTCAACTAAACAATGTCGGTTGGCGGGCCCCAGGGGAAGAGCCTTCTCTGTGGCGGCCCCGGCCCTCTGGAACCAACTCCCCCCGGAGATTAGAACTGCCCCTACCCTTCCTGCCTTCCGTAAACTCCTTAAAACCCACCTTTGTCGGCAGGCATGGGGGAACTGAAACATCTCCCCCGGGCACGTTTAATTTATGCATGGTATGTCTGTGTGTGTGACTGTTAGCATATGGGGTTTTTTAAATATTTAAATATTTTAAATTTGTCTGATTGCTTATGATTTGTTTTTTACATGTTGTGAGCCGCCCCGAGTCTTCGGAGAGGGGCGGCATACAAATCTAAGTAATAAATAAATAAATAAATATTCAACACTATTGACAATGCGGCTATCCTTCAAAAAGACCTTCACTATGTGTCAGAATGATCAAACAAATCTTCAAATCTCAACCAAGAAATGCTGTGTCTTACACATTGGCAAGGAAAAAAATCAGAACATAAAATACAAGCTGGATGGACATGACCTTGTCAACGACTCTCAATCTGTCAAGGACCTTAGAGTACTCATCTCTAATGATCTAATTGCCAGAGCCTACTGTAACAAAATTGCCAAAAAGGCATTAAGAGTTGTTAACCTAATCTTGTGTAGCTTCTTTTATGGTAATACTGTACTTCTAACTGGAACATACAAAACATTTACTAGACCAATTCTTGAATCATCTGACTGGAACCAATACTGCATATTGGACATTAATACAATTGAGAGAATCCAGAGATATTTCACAAGAAGAGTCCTCCACTCCTCTGCTTGCAACATAATAAACAATCATAATTATGTTTATACTTACATCTGTTATCTAACTTTTTGGACCTCAGGGACCACCAAAGTCATAATTTTAAATCCCATGGAGCCTAATTCATAATTTTAAGTCCCACAGATCACTAATATGATTTTTTTTTTTAAAAAGATAAATACATTTTTCAACTAATGATCAGAGAACTTCAATTTATTAATATGAAATACACTTATTTAATATTAGAAATACGTATTTAATTATAACAAAATCATAAATTCTTAGGTAATCATAATAAAATCTTTAAAGGTTGTTTTAATTGTAACAAAATGATTAAAGTTAGTGTAACTATTACAAAATAATTGAAGCTTATTTGTTGGTAGTTCCATATTCCAGAGCTGTAGCTCCCCTTCCTTCCTCCATTTCTTTTCCTCTTCTTCCCTTGCTTTCCTTTATTTTCCTCTTATTTCTTTCCTTTCATTTCCTTCTTTTGTTTTCTTTCCTTTCCTCTCCTCTTTTCTTGTCTTTATTTGCCTTCCTCTTTCTTTCTTTCTTTCTTTCTTACTCAGCAGATGGGGAAGAAGGAAGTGCTCTGGGAGGGTGGGTGGCCTGCTGCCACTCTCGCATTTGGCTCCAGGGTCAGGCAGCATCAGAGCACACACCTACAGAGTACCACCAACCTCAGGTCTCCCAGGAAGTTCATGGGAAGTGGCAGTGGGCAGAGTGCTGGATGAGGAAGGCTGGACGGGAAGACATGAGCGATTGTCTCTTCATGCCACCCGCTTTGCTTGTGGGGCGGATGGACTGGAATCCTTTTGCATGGATGGGCCTTGTGATGGTGGGTGTTGCTACCAGCCAGCATCCATGCCTGACCCGGCTGCAGGCTTTGCGAAACCCACTTGAGCAACCATGAGCCCACAGACCACCAACATTTTCTCGTGGACCACCAGTGGTCTGTGGACCACTGGTTGATGATCTGTGGTCTAATACATTCTTGGCTGGCTGGCTGGCTGGCTGGCTGGCTGG
Source organism: Erythrolamprus reginae (assembly GCF_031021105.1). Classification (NCBI taxonomy): domain Eukaryota; kingdom Metazoa; phylum Chordata; class Lepidosauria; order Squamata; family Dipsadidae; genus Erythrolamprus; species Erythrolamprus reginae. Next base: position 194,428,263 of record NC_091950.1, read on the forward strand.
CTGGCTGGCTGGCTGGCTGGCGGGCTGGCTGGCTGGCTGGCTGGCTGGCTGGCTGGCTGGCTAACTAACTAACTAACTAACTAACTAACTATCTATCTATCTATCTATCTATCTATCTATATCTATATCTATATCTATATCTATATCTATATCTATATCTATCTATCTATCTATCTATCTATCTATCTATCTATCTATCTATATATATATATATATAAATAAATAAAATAAGGCCGAAATAGATCTATCCTAGTCTCCCTTAATTTTCAAATTCAGCAAAAAAACATGTGACATATATATATATATATGTGACACACACACACACACACACACACACACATATATATATATATATATATAAAATACATAAATGTGATTGTTTGAATTGCTGGATTTGCAACAAAGGAAAAAGTTTTATCTCTTTTACAGGTAGAATAATGGCATAATAATATGAAACAATTTCACTCTTTTCCATGGGTGTTAAATTATTCGGATCTCCTGCATATAAAAAGCATCTCTGCCTTAGTGGAAAGATTGCAGGAGACAGAACAAGTGTAAAAACTACATTTAGCATGATCGTGGCACAGTTAGATGTATGTAGGCATAAGCGTTATATACACTGCATGTATGCTCTTGGAATAAGATGTACTGTATTGACTACATGCATTGTGTTGTATATATGGCATTTTAGTTAAGGACTGTTTCTATGCAAACACTGTATGAATTCATTCATCCCAATTCATTATTTTGCTGCTTTTTCATCTAATAGACGACCAGGGTAGAAAATACAACTCCATTTGTTCATATTGATCTTTAGACAGATTGTTTCCTTCCAGAGCAAAAATAATTCCTCTATGACACAAAAATACACAAGCTCTTTCTTCATTCTTATCTTTTCATCACTCTCTTTTCTAATACAAATAGTAACATACTCTGCTGACACTACACAGTTCATCATTTGATGAAGTGGTGCTTCATTATGAAGCAGTTCTACCTGTTTTCAAGACCTGAGGAAAACAGCTTTATCCAAACCGTCTGTCGCATCTCTGTGGGTAGATCTGGAAGCAGAATTTGTATCTCTCTATTTACAGTCAGATAACCAAAAGATGTAAGAGAAAAAGAAAGTTGTATCTTATCTCCATCTACTGCTACAAGAACTGAGTGTGTGATGTGATGAAATCACGCTATTTTTCTGTCCCTCTTAATAATAGGCAATAGTTCAAAGAAAAAAAATAAGAAGGATCATTGCAGGATCATTGAAGCAGGTCTAGAATTTTAGCAGCTGTCACCCACAAGGAGAATGTGACAGAAATAAAACAGGGCATCCTCCGTGCCTCTTGTGATGCTTAATATTGTCTTCACCATTTCTGTTATTAATATTATGAATCATTGAGTCTGTCATCTGCACCTCTATAACTGTCTGGTTTGGTGCTGCAACCCAACAGGACCGACACAGACTTCAGAGGATAATCAGAACTGCAGAAAAAATAATTGCTGCCAACCTGCCTTCCATTGAGGACCGGTATACTGCACGAGTCAAAAAGAGGGCGGGGAAAATATTTACAAACACCTCACATCCTGGACACAAATTGTTTCAACTCCTACCCTCAAAACGTCGCTACAGAGCACTGCACACCAAGACAACTAGACCCAAGAATAGTTTTTTCCCGAACGCCATCACTCTACTAAACAAATAATTCCCTCAACACTGTCAGACTTTCTACTAAATCTGCACTTCTATTCTACTAGTTTTTCTCATCATTCCTTTCACCCATTTCCTCCCATGTTGACTGTATGACTGTAACTTGTTGCTTATATCCTAAGATTTTTATTAATATGGCTTCTTCATTGCTTATTTGACCCCTATGACAATCATTAAGTGTTGTACCACATGATTCTTGACAAATGTATATTTTATTTTATGTACGCTGAAAGCATGTGCACCAAGACAAATTCCTTGTGTGTCCAATCACACTTGGCCAATAAAAATTCTATTCTATTCTATTCTATTCTATTCTAATATTATTACTAATAAAATAATTGTAAGAATTCATAATAATACCCATAATGGCCATATATCCCAACAGTCTAATTCAATGATGGCGAACCTTTTTTTCCTCAGGTGCCAAAAGCTTGTATGTGTGTGGCATCGCATATGCATGAGTGCCCACATCCATAATTCAATGCCTGGGGACAGCAAAAATGGCCTCCCCCCCCCGAAGGTCCTCTGGAGGCCTGAAACAGCCCATTTACTAAACTCTGGTGGGCCCGGTATGCCCGTTTTTCACCTCCCCAGTCTCCAGAAGCAAAAATGCCCACCCTCATCCCCCCAGAGACTCTCCGGAAGCTGAAAATGACCTCCCAGAGCCTCTGGGCGAGCTGAAAATCAACTGACCAGCACGCACATGCACATTGGAACTGAGCTAGGGTAACGGCTCAGGTGCCAGCAGATATGGCTCCACGTGCCACCTGTGGCACCTGTGCCATAGGTTCACCATCACTTGTCTAAATGAAAGTGACAGAAAGCCAGAATATTTTTGCCTTCTGCTACGAACAATGCATCTACCATAATTTAGGCTCTTTCCAATCATTCTAAATTAAATAAGTTTTCTCTCAACTTTTAGGTGACAGCACTTATGGTTTTCTTAAGAGATGGAATAACAATAAAGGAAAATCCATTACAAATGGCTGTGTAATGTATTATAGCAAGCTAAACCTGAGGAACAAAGCTAATCGGTTTCCACAATATGATAGTGAACATATACCTACAATATACAAAGGATCATTTTGAAGCGCTGAACCTCAAAGTGATTGTTAAGGATGAATGTGAAAAAAGACTTCAAAGACCAAGAAGCACAAAGAAAAATATAAATCACCAGTCAGAACAATGGATATTGCCAGGAAGAGAAGGAACCTAATTCACCAAGACACATAAATATCTCAGAAAGTAGCTTAAAAAAAGAATTTATGAGAGCTATTAGAAGACACTACAAGAGGTATTAAAATGGCATCTTTGAATACATTAAATATGGAAACAGACATGAAAAAACAAGGGAATTCTTCGGCCTCCAGGAAGGACGAAAACGCCGCCGCCGATCGCAAAAACGGCGCTCCACCGAGCGGCACCGCCCGGCTGTAACCTTCTGAAACAGCCGGGCGCTTCTCGGCGGCCTCCGGAACCCGAACCCGAACTTTTGCTGAACTTCCGGCTTCGGCTTCGGGAGAACGCCGAGAAGCCCCCCTGCTGTTTAAGAAGGTGACAGGCGCGCGGCGGTGCTTCTTGGCGGCCTCCCGAACCCGAAAAGTTCGGGTTTGGGTTCCGGTTCAGGAGAACGCCGAGAAGCCCCCCGGCTGTTTTAAAAGGTGACAGCTGGGCGGCTGCGCCCAGCGGAGCGCCATTTTGCGATCTGCGGTGGGTTCGTAAGGCGAAAAAAGTTTGTAAGAAGAGGCAAAAATTTTCTGAACCCCGGGTTCGTATCTCGAAGTGTTCGTATCACAAGGGGTTTGTATCACGAGGTACCACTGTATATGCTGGCAATATAATACCTAGGCTCATCCAATATAGGCTAGAGCCCTTTAGGGAAAAAGAGATATTCAGGATGGTTTCAGGAAAGGCCAGAGAAAAAGAAACATTATTGTGATTCATGCTGTATAACTACCGCACGAATCCCAGAGTCCAGTGAGGTCCCACAGAGTTGGTCTTCTCAGGGTCCCGTCAGCCAGACAATGCTGGCTGGTGGGACCTAGGGGAAGAGCCTTCTCTGTGGAGGGCCCGGCCTTCTGGAACCAGCTCCCCCCAGAGATTCGCATTGCCTCCACCTTCCTTGCCTTCCGAAAAAGTTTAAAAACTCATCTTTGCTGCCAGGCTTGGGGTCATTAGATCTCTTCCCCCTGATCAATGAGTGTTTTTAGCGTGATCTATTGAGTGAATGATAATTGAATGTTTTAAAGTGTATTAGGATTTTTAAAGTTTTTAAATTGTATTACTATGTTTTCTATATTTATTTATTTATTTATTTATTTATTCGATTTTTTTTTTTTATGCCACCTATCTCCTTAGACTCAGGGCAGCTTACAACATGTTAGCAATAGTACTTTTTAACAGAGCCAGCATATTGCCCCCACAATCCAGGTCCTCATTTTACCCAACTCGGAAGGATGGAAGGCTGAGAGCTGTGAGCCGCCCCGAGTCCATGGAGAGGGGCGGCATACAAATACAATTAATAAATAAAATAAATAAATAACTGACAGAAATTTTAAAAAAACACCCAAAATAAGTCAGAATATGCTTTGTTGACTTTTAATTGTGTTGTCCATGTGAAGCTATGGAATGTGCTTTAAAAAATGGGAGATCCAGTATAACCACATTGTCTTCATAAAAAACCCTTACACGAGGCAGGAAATCACACTATGGGCGGAACAAGAGGAAAGAGCCTGGCTCCACGTCAGCAAAGAAGTAAGAGAAGACCGTATCTTCTCTCCTTATTTATTACACCCATAAATTGAGTAAATATTAAGAAAATCTGGACTGAAAGAAAATGTATCTTTAAAACTGGAGGAAGAAATATCAATAACTAGTGCAATGCTGATGACACTACTAAGATAGCTGAACATGCAAATAATCAGCAAACTCTAATAATGAAAATCAAGGATCCCAGTGAAAACAAGGGGACTAAGATTGAATATAAAAAGACCAAACTAATGAGGTGCCATCCAACATGTCTGCAGCAGGGGAGGCTCTTTTAATTCACTGAATTAAATTTAGATTAAACAGGCTTCAAATTGACAATGAAGATACTGAAGTGATGGATAGCTTCTGCCTATAAGAATGAACAATTGACCATAAAGAAATCAGTAATAAAGAAATCCACTTTTTAGGATCGACAATCAACCCTGAAGAAATCAGGGTTCAAATGCATGCTGAAAATTAGCAATGAAGATCAAGAAAAAGATATTCAGATACCAGGATGTGTCTACCTGTATCTTGGAGTATTGGGGAGGCAATAGACTCTACAAAGTGCAAGTTGGATTTGAGGAGGAAGGTGTGTTGATGCTTTTGAACTTTGATGTTAAAGAAAATTCCTGAGAATAGTGTGGGTAACTAAGGAAACAAAGGTAGTATAGAATAATCAATTCAAAGTTCTCATTCAAGGCTAATATAACCAGTCTCGAATTATCATATTTTTGACACATTGTGCAAATCACACGATTGTGTTGCATTAGGAATGCCTTATTCAAGAGTCTCAAACTTCATAATGAATGCTAAATGAATCCATATGACTTGTGAATAACAAGGGGTGTGGGTAATCACAATAAAAAATTTAATGGGAGTTAGGAATCGGTAAAAAACCGTATTTATATTTGCTGAAATATTTAAAAGGCTACTTTTATTTGCATTTCTGAATAGGGGATTTTTTTTAAACTTATGCAAATCTCTGGAGCTATACAATAAATTGCTGAAATGTACATATATGCAGAACAACAATACCAAAATGTTTCACCATATTTGTGTTCAATGTTATTTCAACAAATGGAAATGACTTTTGAAACTGTGAGTACCATATTTTTCGGAGTATAAGATGCACCTTTTTACCCACAAAAAGAGGGTGAAAATATGAGTACGTCTTATATACTGACCATAGCTCCACCCAGGCACTCCCCCCTTTAGTCTCTGCCTCCCAGCAATTTACCTCCTTGCAGCAAGCAGCCCAGAGCCTGATTATCACAAGCCACTGATTATATGCCTCCTGATCCCCAGCTGACTGATTGAAGCTGCAGGCAAGCCTCGTGCTAAAATGAAAGTGAAGCTAAAGCTGCACGGAGGCAAATTGCTGCCAGGGAGAGGCAAAGCAGAATTTTATTTTCTTGTGCTAATCACACTGGATGTTTGTTGTTTGCTGCAAGGAGGTAAGTCAATAACCATAAATGCCTATAGAATGTTCTAATTATTAGATTTATTTTTTAAAGGCTGTTCTAGATAACTTAACAAAATGAAGAAGCTTTTTAAAATAAATGCTTGATCTGAAGAGGCCCACTGCTATTGTATCTTATTTTAAATAATAGTGAAAAACTATACTTCCAGAAAGCCACATCAAGTTTAACAGGATCTATAAAAGTGTAATCTGAAATGTAGCAGTAGTCCCGTTTAATATTAAAATAAGGCAGCTGAGTTAAATGCTGACTTAGTCATCTTTGGAGTAGATCTATTTAAATAATTGGAAGGAGTTAGTATGACTACATTTAAGAAAACTTTCTGGGATTAATATACTGCCATTATGTACATTACTCCAATTCTTTGCTATTTCCAGGGGTCAGATACACATGCACAGAAATACACAGCAAACAGTGTATATAATCTGTGCTGTTTGCTGTCTACTGGGAGGCAAGCTGCTGGGAGACAGAGGCAGATTTGTTTTTTCCTTGTTTTCCTCCCCCAAAACTAAGGTGTGTATTTTATATTCCAAAAATATGGTAATTAAAAATCCTATTGATTATAGCTTTATTTTGTGTTTGGGCTTAGCAAAGGCCAGAAGTACCTAACCACAAATATATTATTACACATTGAACCAAAGATATATAAAACAAGTGGATCAATATTTTGTATCATAAGATTCTCCTGAGTATCATTTGCCCTACAAAAATGAATACAAACTATAAATAATGCAAATCATCCATTAATTATTGATTTGTTACATACACAACATTCCCAGCTGCACAATTTAGATAAGTATATCTCCCCACTTAACTGTAAATACAGAACTGTTCATATGTTTTCTTTGGAAATGGACTTGGTTGAAATTTAAGACAAAACTAACAGATTTTTTTTCCAGTCTCAGTATTTAAAGGGCACTTACTTTTCTTGAAATAATCTTACAAAGCTAGTCTGTATATAACAGTCACAGATTTTCTAGATATTATTCTATACAGTGATGGTGAACCATTTAGGGACCAAGTGCCCATACTGCACACATGCCCAAACCAAAGCTGCACAGACATGTGCATGCACAGACATGTATGAGCGTGTGCATGCGCAACAGAGATCTGAAAATCTGCTGGCAGCGCGACAAGAGATAAAATGTTAAAACGGAGGTACTACATCAGCAAATTCACACATTTCATATAATTACAGCTTTTGGGTGTCATATTAATTTAAAACTCTCAGGTCAAAAGTTTACAGTGCTCCTCGTCAATGCTATAATTTGGTTTGATTTAATTTTCTTGTGGCAGGTTTTTTTTAAATTATTGGACACATGTATACTTCACTTTTCTGCCTATAGAAGCACTCTAATTGCCTTACAATCTCAATTCAGCCCCTGGTTTGTAAACCACAATTTATGTTTTGTATTGAATGAACTCTGCCAAATGTGACTTACTCAACAAACCTAAGTAACTGAGCACACCATGACCAACCAGGGCTAAAGACAATATGCAATCCCAGTAAAAATGAAAGAGCGAAGAGAGAAAATTAGGTTGTGTTTATTGGGGGAGGAATAATACAGAGCCAAAAACATAAAACACATAAAATCCTGATAAGAATAATAATTTGATCACAGGCATTTCAAAGACAACTGAAGAAATTGCATAACAACCGAAGGAATTGAATCAGCAGTCAACCTTGAAAATATTAATTAATGTCTACTACAGAGTCAAATATATTTTTATTAATATTTTTTCTAAAATAAGAGAAATATGTTACCTTAAATTTGTCAAGTTCTGCCTTTGAACACGTTGCATGATAAGACAGCACCTGATCCAGAACAAATGGGGGGGGGGGGGGAGAGATAAACGGTCACAGGTGAGAACCTAAAATGTTACAATCATCTTAAACCAGAGATGTCAAACACAAGGGCCTGACCCATGGGGCCGGCCTGGGAACAGCAAAGGACCAGCCTGCAGTGCCTCTGGAAGCAAAAATGGGGCTCAGGGGAGGAGCATATCACACACACCCCCTGCACCCAACTTTGGCCAGCAGAGTGCTGCAGGAGGCATCCATCCTGTCTCCTCCCTCCGGCTAGCCAGCCCATGTAGAAATACAATGCCAATCCAGCCCTCAAAGAAATCCAGTTTGACACCCCTGTCTTAAGCCATCAACAAAGTGAATATTATAATGGTTTATTCGTATCTTTGCAATATATATTATCCGAGACCAAGCTACAAGAAATAAATTGGAATATCACCCCCAATTGGTGGTGGGGTAGGTGTGTGTGTTGGGGTGTTGGGCACATTTCACTATGCACTGTTTTATGTTGTGTGTATATTAAACTTGTTAAAAATTAATAAAAAATATTTTAAAAAAAAAAAAAAGCAATATATATTATCCACAAAGCTATTTACCGTGGTGGACCCAATTTAAAAAAAAACCTAGAATGTCCATGGTTCTACTTCTAGATATATACACTTTCACAATAGTTGCTCATACTATACCTACTTCAGGTTTTAGGCCTCATTTGCAAGGCAAACTAATAAACAACAGTCATGTAAACTATTTTTGATCCTGGCAGTAATATCAACCATCACTGCACAAAGACATAATTGTCCAGGAAAAAGTACCCTGAAAACCTGAGGGGCTGCCGAGAGGTACCAAAAGTTTTCTGTTTTTTACAAGTGTTAAAATGTTCCCTAATAGTCTGTTTTTAAAAGTTGAATTAAATGATTGAGTTATGTATGGAAACTACTCATACCAAATTAAGAAATTAGCTAATAGTCTAAAACAGCATTTTAAAAAACCCTAAATCTGCCTCACTTTGAATTGTTGATAAATAATGAGCTATTGATTTGGACATTTTACATGGTACAATGTACATGTATAAACGTGGGTCGTTTTCCTTCTGTTTCTTCAGTATTTTTTTTAACAAAAAGATTGTTTCTTCACTTGTTTAACAGAGGAAGTCAAAGTTCAGTATACATAACTTTTTTCTTTTCTTTCTGTTTTCAATATTAGTCTGCTCTTCCTTTTCATTTTCTGTATGCTATGTCCCTACACAGCACAGCAATTCTGTACTTGTATATGTATCAGCATTGTTGCCTTCCTACTGACCCTTTTCCAATTATATAGAGCATCCTTCAAATCAGTCTCATAAAAAGCTTTTTCTTAAAAAATAGCTGGTTTTCAATAATACTTACATCAAGAGCCACAGACTGCTTTGCCCAGGATTTTTTCACTTGGTCGTACATTATAGTATTATTGATGCCCAAGCCACAAAATATAACAAAAGCCTAAAAAAAAATATCTAGCTTTAATATAAGTAATTTCAAAATTTAATAATATTAAATGGAATTAAAGAAAAAATGTTCTGCTTACTAGGATATGCATGAAATTTTAAAAAACAATTGTGTCATCTCAGAACAAAACAAGTCCCACTTGAAATGCTATTATTGTGTTCCAGTCCTAGGAAACACTGAAAACAATGAAGTTCTTCTTTCTCAGGATTGTACAAATGCATACAGCGGCAGTTTATGCAGATATTAGCTTGTTAACATGCATAAAGATTAGCTAGCCAATTTTTTTTTTTATTCCCCCAAAGTGCAAAAGAAATTTGAAATTTCATATACAAGTTTCAGGGATTCTTGTCCAGGGATCAGAGGGAGTGCTGACTTTTTCCCTATTTATTGTTAGTTTTCTTGCAGATAGTCAGCAACTGACATCGCAATTCTTATTTTTCAGTTTCAAGATGTACTTTTTATCTTTCCTGGCAGCTTTGCAATAGCTGTCTTACAAACCTATGAATGAAAAAACAAATATGCTTCTCCATACTGCAGTGAGAACCTTAAAGAAAAAAAAGAAAGAATGATGGCAAGTACCGCTGTGCGGGAAAGAAATCTTACAAGAAAAATACAAAATTGCTTTCCTACACTGGTGCTTAAGTTTATCTTCTAAAAACTCAGCTGCTCAGAAAAAGAACAAGAATGAGTCATGCATGTATGCTTGATTGTGGTATAAAAAACACATCCCTCTTTTTACTCCAAATGTCAAAGGAACAAATACTGTACACCGCAAAATCTTTTTATAGCAAAATACATCAAAGACTGCATCAATATTGCACAGGAACATGAACAGAGTGCAAGCCCTTAGCAAAATTCCACACTGAATTGAAACCAACTAAGTACAGATTTTTAACATAAGTTGGGTGCTCTACAAGCTTAATAAATTATGGTTGGTTGCATAGTCAACCAAATGTTTAGACTGGATTTGATCATATTGTTGAATAATATTCAAGGTATCATCACAGGGTGTAAGCCTTTCTAAATACATTTATGTCTTTTTTATTATAGTTTGTTCTTTAGCTGGTATTGGCTTTCATAAGGATTGGGTTTTTCACAAGGTCCCAGGTCGTTACCATACAGTATATTGGCATAGTATATGTGCATAACCAAGCAGTTTGGCCAATTGTAATTGACAAGCGGGAATTTTGTTAATTTTAATTTTTTTTATTTTAAAAAAAGTGATTTATTTAATAGTTAATTTAAATTTTAAAATGGGAACATTATTATTATTATTGTTGTTGTTGTTGTTGTTGTTGTTGATCACCTAATCAGCCAGATTGGATTTGGCATTTTTATCCACCTATCAAGTTCTTCCCAAGAACCTAATGTTTGTTTGATGGAGTTAAAGACATTGTCCCAGGATGTAAAGCTCTCTTTTGCGATTGAATGACTGTGATTTTGCTAATGCTGATGGTGTTCAAGTACAGCTCCAAATGCTTTAGGATTGCACCCAAGGGACCTATTACTATTGCTACTATCTTTCCTTTATTTTGGCACAGTTGTTCTACTCTGTTTACAGGTCTTTGTATATATTTTGTGATTGATCTTGAGTTCTTTCTCTTCTCTTCTGCTTTCTCCAGATCCTTTTTTTTTTGGCTTCTTATTAACAATTGATAAATCAAGGTCATTATGTTGCAGGTGCTTCTCTGATTCAATTCCAAAGCCTCCAAGCATTTTAGTCTCTTTGTTTTCCTTTGTATGTTTTTCTACCCTATTGATTATGGATATTTAAGAGAACATTAAAAACAAAGATATGCTGTATTTTTAAAGATATCCCAAACTTAACAGAATCAGATTTGGAAAGGACCCTGGAGGTCTTCTAGTCCAACCCGCTGCTAAAGCAAGAAACCCTACACCATTTCAGACAAGTGGCTGTCCAATCTCTTCTTAAAAATCTCCAGTCTTGGAGCATTCGCAACTTCTGGAGACAAGTCATCCCATTAGTTAATTGCTGTGTCAGGAAATTTTTGCCTAGTTTTAATCATAATCTCCACAATTATTTTCCATCCATTGTTTCTTGTCTTGTCTTCAGATGCTTTGGATACTAGGTTGATACTCCCTCTTCTTTGTGGCAGCACCTCAAAAATTAGAATACTGCTATCATGTCACCCCTTAGTCCATTCTTTCACTAGACTAAACATGCTCAATGGAAGTCACCCCATGCTCAATACTCAATTGGGTGGATAAATCAGCAATGTTGTAACACAAGATTGTGGGCCAGGCATGTCAATCAAGCTAAGGTACATGAACCTTTCCCTGTGTCTTTGCTGCACTCTCAGATTGATAAAAATGCTGGATTCCCCCCCCCCCCAGCCATGCAATGGGGAAGAAGTTATCTTCTGCAGAGAAACCAGGTATCAACCAAATTCATTCACTAACTTACATTTCTACATCTCCAGCATAAAAGAGTATGCATAGTGCATACTATTCCTGAATTTAAGAAGCAATTTTATTAGTATTGTTTGCATTTACTCCTAGCTTCATCTCTCACCTACAGCAGTCAAACCCAGAATGGCTTCCTCATTTCCCCCTGTGCCTTCACACCAAAGCTCAGTCTCTCACATCATCCACAGCAAATCCCTAGCAATGTACCAGCTCAGGCTACAAAATTCAAAGTGAATTTTGAATTGCAGTAGGGAAAACAACATTCCAATTGAAAGAGGCAAAACAAAATTCTGGATCTTCACAGACCATCCGAAAGACTGCTTAAATTTTATTCAGTAGTTGAAATAAACATTCCAAAGAGGCATGTTTTATTCCGAGCATGATTGTTCTTCATACTGCTGGCTCCTGTTAATCAATTTATTTTGGAAGACTTGCGGAAAAAGTTGGACATGGTAGAAAAAAAAAGATGGACCAGAAATAATGAAAAGAGTAGAATGAAAAAAAAATAGAATGAAAAGAGTAGAATGAAAAAAAAAATCTTCATCAAAAAAATTCTTCATCAAAAAAAAAATAGAATGAAAAGAGTAGAATGAAAAAAAAATTCTTCATCAAAAACTGTGAGTGAACATTAGATAAATCTTAAAATGTAATTCTTAGTAAGCAATTTAATTTGAGGTACTGTAATATTACAAGGCACAGTATTTATATTATAAAGCAAACATTTAAAAAAAAAACACAATATTATGTGCAGTTGCAAATACTGATGGAAATTATTACAATGTAAATATTTCATATGCAAACATAATTACCGATATTCATTTTTAAACCAAAATGGAATAGCAAAGTTTGATGTTTCGGAATGGCAGATTCAATCTTCCACTTTAATTTTACTATCTAATAATTCTATACAATTCATAATTCTATGAATGTTGAAGCAGACTACAATACGAATGTTGAAGCAGACTACAGCAACATAGGTTCTAAAGATATCTATCGTCACTAATAGATAGGTGGTCCTCGACTTACAACACTTGATTTAGTGACTGTTCAAAGTTACATCACTGAAGAAAGTAACTTTTTCATACTTACAACTGTTGAGGCATTCCATGGTCACATGGTATACATTCAGATGCTTGACAACTGATTCACATTTTTGACTGTTGCAGTGTTCCGGAATCATGTGATCGCCTTTTGCGACTTTCGGATAAGCAAAGACAATGGGGAAACCCGATTCACTTAACAACCATGTTACTAACTTAACAATGACTGTGATTCACTTAACAAATGTGGCAAGTCATAAAATGGGGCAAAACTCACTTAAGAAAACATAAATTTTGGGTTCAATTGTGATTGTAGGTTGAGGACTACCTGTACTGAAATCAGATAATCCAAGACAATTCTATTAATTGTTTTTACTTGCAATAAATGTTATAGAAAGGTGTCACTTATAGAAATATACCATACTTTAGACACATCTTAGTTTTGGGGGAGGAAAACGAGCAAAAAAGTCTCTGCCTCCCAGCAACTTGCTTCCCAGCAAACAGCAAACAATACAGATGATAAAGATTGTTTGCTGTGTATTTCTGTGCATGTTTGTCTGACCCATAGAAATATCAAAGAATTGGAGAAATGTACGTTATGGCATTATATTAATCCCAGAAAGTTTTCTTAAACGTAGTTACACTAACGCCTCTCAATTATCTATATAGATCTACTCCAAATGTGAATACATCAGGATTTAACTCAGCTGCCTTATCTTAATACTAAAACAGGACCACTGCTACATTTCAGATTCTACTTTTACAGATCCTGTTAAAATTGATATGGCTTCCTGGAAGTATATATTATTCTCTTTAATATTATTCTATTTTCTATTCTATTCTATTTTTAAAAGATACCATAGCACTGGGCCTCTTCAGATCAAGCATTTATTTTAAAAAGCTTCTTCATTTTGTTAAGTTGTCTAGAACAGTGTTTTTCAACCAGTGTGCCGTGGCACACTAGTGTGCCACGAGACATGGTCAGATGTGCCGCGAAGCTCAGAGAGAAAGAAAGCAAGAGAGAGAGAAAGCAAGAAAGAGAGAAAGAAAGCAAGAGAGAGAGAAAGAAAGAAAGAGAGAGTGAGAAAGAAAGAAAGAGAAAGAGAGAGAGAGAGAGCGAAAGAGAACAAGAGAGAGAGAAAGAAAGCAAAAAGAGAGAGAAAACAAGAGAAAGAAAGAGAGAGAGAAAGAGAGAGAGAGAGAAAGAAAGCAAGAGAGAGAGAGAAAGAGGGAAGGAAGGAGAGAGAGAGAAAGACATAGAGGGAGGTAGGGAGGGAGAGAGAAAAAGAGCAAAAGAGAGAGAAAGGAAGGAAGAGAAAGAAAGAGGGATGGAGAGAGAGAGAAAGAAAGAGGAAGGAAGGGAGAGAAAGAGGGAGGGAGAAAGAAATAGAGTGAAGGGAAGGAAGAGAGAGAGAGAGAATTTTTTTGTCCAAACTTGTTTTAGCCACTCCCCCCCCCCCCGCTCAATGTGCCCCAGTGTTTCGTAAATGTAAAAAATGTGCCGCGGCTCAAAAAAGGTTGAAAATCACTGGTCTAGAATAATGATAATTAGTCATTAAAAATAAGTCTAATAATTTGAAGATTCTATAGGCATTTATTGTTTGTTTGTTTGTTTGTTTGTTTGTTTGTTTGTTTGATTTTTATGCCACCCTTCTCCTTAGACTCAGGGCGGCTTACAACATGTTAGCAATAGCACTTTTTAATAGAGCCAGCATATTGCCCCCACAATCGGGGTCCTCATTTTACCCACCTTGGAAGGATGAAAGAAGGACCTACAGATCTACAGCCAGCTTCAGTGGCCTGCAGTACAGCACTCTACCTGCTGCGCCACCCCAGCTCTGTTATAGTTATATTTATAGTTACTGACTTACCTCCTTACATCCAGACTCAGCAGTCCAACATTGCCAGCAGTCCACCTCCCAGAAATTTGCCTCCTTACAGCTAGTTTCACTTTCAGTTCTAGCACCTAGCCTGCCTGTGCTGAATCAGCTGTTTGTCGGGAGTGATAATCACTTGCTTATGCTAATCAAACTTTGCCCTGTTTATTGCAAGGAGGTAAATTTCTGGGAGGCAGAGACCAAAGGGTGGGGGTGGCTGAGTGGGGCTACATTTGGTGTATAAGACGTCCCAAGTTTCCACCCTCTTTGGGGGGATAAAAAGGTGTGTCTTATATTCCGAAAAATATGGTATATGTACTGCACTGAATAATGTAATTAAACTGCATCAATTTGACATGTCTTACTTCAAAGAGTCGCTGATCAGCATCATCAAAAGGTTTTCCATCAAGTCTATTCAGCACCTGAGCAACCCCTTTACAAAGAATTAGCAAACAAAGTTAATTATATTTTAAAGGAAACTCTGTATTTACAATGATAACCATATACTGTACATAAATAAATTAATGAAGGAGAAATGTCACAAAACAAGAATTCAAATTTAAAAAGCCCAGAAAGCATTATTACTTGCATTATAAATTATAAATGCTATTACCAACAGCATCTGATACTGGATTACTAATATATTCATCAAAGCTTAAATTCAGCTGAATGAAACAACTCAAAATAGTAGCTTTTCTCCTTCCACGCTGGTTGAATTAGATTTATCTCTTGAGTGTCAGGCTTCACGTCAACTTATTGCACAAATATTCTTTGTGTATCTCATTTTTAGTGTAATAAATTCCAAATTAATTATAATTTCCACAGTAAATTATAATTAATTTGAAAGTACAGTAATCTGTTGCTTGCCAATCTTCTTTTCTTCCTAATCTTTCTTTCACTTGCTGGATCAGTACTTGAAACTTCAGAAATAGGCTTTTGTTTATTTTTTTCAAGCAGAATTCAATTTAATTTATTACTACCATTAATAAATTAATTACTAAAACAGCCAACAGTAAAGTTTTGTTACAGTTCTATTGTTTGTGTTCACATCTTTTTGTGAACTATATATTGTATCAACACATTAACACGTTTCACAGTTTAAAAATTAGTTTTAGTATCTTACCAATTATTTGGTGACTGTTATTCCATATTGGTACACAGAGTACAGATCTTATGTGAAAACCAGACATCTGATCAACCTATATAAAAAAACACCTTCATCAACTCTCATAACATATGATTTAGTCTTAATTCCAAAAGGTATACAGGTAGTCCTTGACTTAGGACCACAATTGGGACCGCAACATCCATCACTAAGTGAGATGGTTATTAGTAGGGTTGCAGCTAATTTACAACCTTTTTTTCTGCAATCATTAAGCGAATCATGAACTCATTAAGCAAATCCAGTTTTTCCAATTGACTTTGCTTGTTGGAAGCTGCTTCGGATGGCCACAAATGATGATCGTGTGACCCTGGGACACTACATCATCCTAAATGCATGCTGATTGCCAAATACCAACTTTGAACAGTTGCTAAATAAATGGTCGTAAGTTGAGGACTACTTGTATCATCATTCCCTTGCATATTTGAAAAAAAAAAGTGCTAATTTGAAATGATAACATAATTACACAAACACTAGGCAAAATGATACGTATCCTGCATCTTTACTGAACACATCTTAGTTGTACTGAAAAGCTTTTCTTCCTGAACTTCAGTGATTCTTTTTTAATTTGTTTTGTATTTTAATTTGCTACTTTTCATCATTTTAAGCAATAATTTATGGTATATGGAGTTCAACATTGAAATCTAAGTAAGCAAGTAAGTAAGAAAGAAAGTAAATAAATAAATAAATGAATTTGTGCTGTGCTGTAAATGAAATAGTTGCTGGACCCGTTACTAACAAATATTATAAATAAGTTTCCAAAATGGTTCCAAAAGACATTTCAAAATTAAAATACATAATAATTTTACTTGCAATTCCAGCAGCACAGGAAAGGAACAGAAACAAAATCTGATGGCAAATCCCAGTTCTTAGCTTTCTTGTATTTTAATGATATGTTATTTTAATAATAAAGACATTTTGTCTTCAATAATAATTTTCCCCGAAAATTGACTTTGGAGATTAAATATTAAATAACAAGACAATCCCATAAAGAATTATTGATTCTTCTGCCTCATAAAAAATAATAATATTCTTTCCCTAAATAAATTGACAGCATTTTTATTAATGCACTCTTTAAGGAAATGTAAAACAAAAATTAATCAGCTGCGTTATATATTAATCAGAAGAGCATATGTGAAATTGTAACTCTACATTTAGTAAGACTATTATATGCTTTATTTTAGCATGCCTTTTGGCAGGAAATATTGCCTAGGCATTAATGACACTTTCTCAATGACTGAATTAATTACCTCCAGTAGTTTTCTCTGTAAAATGGTTCTGAGCATTTATATTTCAAATATAATAAGAAAAATCTATTATGAAAGCTTTTAGAGACATATCTTGACAGACTTCCTACAAACAGAAGACTTCGTAAAAATGTCACATTTGCTTTTAGCTTTGTATGGATTGAATTGCTGTAAATTCTCACCTAATTCTGCACCAGACTCCCACTCACAAAAACACTCAAAGTAAACTATTTTAGTGTTCTTTGAATAAAGTACAGGAATTAAGAATGCCATGATTGTAGGAAATTTTGTTACTTGCGGCATCTATTGTCAATTGTGATCTGATATTTCCAGAAAGTACTGAAGGCTAAGAAAATATGTAATGGAGCAAAACTGATTTGAATTAACCAGACAATTATTTCAATACAAAGATCCAATGTTTATTCTAAAAAATGACTAAATCAAATGGAGAAAAGATGCATTCAGAAAGCAAATCTTCAAAAGTATTGTGGACACGTGGGAGGCTAAAGGGTCAAGAAGCAATCATGACCATGCAATTGAAGCTCCATCTCATGTAATATGTGTGAAAGTTCAATACATGTGCAGAAGGGATGTCACTTCAAACATGGTGTGGTAGTTGACACCATCTTCCCTTTTTTAAAAAAAAACACAGCCTGAAGATTTTTCTATAAATCTTCTAATTTCTTTCAGGTCTGTGATCAGAAAAGGTACATTCAGCTATCATTACATTTGATAAATATGATTAGCTATTAAAAAGCTCTCCAAAAGTTTGAGTATCAAAATAAAACAGAATGGGATACTTATATAAGTAAAAAATGCCTTACTTCTGCATCAAAGCGAGGGTCTTGATAAGTATCACTGTTGTTCACTGGAAGGCCAGTGGAAGCTACAAGTTCAGCAATGCTATTATTTACTAGCCAGTCTGAATAAGATGTTGATGGTTTCTCCAAATTGTCTCGGAAACTATTAAAAAGAGCAAGGGAAGAAAGAATGTAGTCACTATTAGTTCAAGATCCACTATAATATATATATATATAGAAACCATCACCTTGTTTCAGAGTAACCTTGAACCTTTCAGAGCAATTTAGATAACAAAAAACTTGTATTTATTTGCTTTCAATATTTATATCTGTACAAAACTGGGGGAAATTGTCAACGACACAGAAAAATCATTTCCGTTTTCCTTTAGTTATGCCTTTTACTCTATTTGTAGCACACTGCGTTATCATTATTCTATATGGCAGTGATGGCGAATCTATGGCAGGTGACACACGGAGCCATATCTGAGGGCACACAAGGCATTGCCCTATGTCAGCTCCAGCATGCATGTGCACGCTGGCCAGCTGATTTTCGGCTTTCCTTTTGGCCGTTTTCGCTCTCCCCATGTGAAAACGACCCAACGGGCCAACCGGAAGTTCACTTGTGTACTCACCCTCAGACTTCTTTTCGCTAACAGAGGTCTTCAGCAATTTCTTTTGGCTTGCAGCTAGACCTCTGATATCTCTGTCCATTTCTTCTGCAGTCGGGAAGGCTTTCCTGAAGGCCTGTGTAGCCGATAACAGAGCTCCGGATTGATCTAGAGCTCTATTATCAGCTGCAGAGGCCTTTCTTTCTTTTTCTTTTTTGATTTCTTTTATTTTTCTCCGCATCAAGAACATACATAACATCACATGTACCTTCAATATGCATATATTATCACTTAAAAACAATAATACAATAACCTGCCGCACAAATCCCAGCAGCCATTAGGTCTCACAGAGTTGGCCTTCTCCGGGTCCCGTCGACTAAACAATGTCGTTTGGCGGGCCCCAGGGGAAGAGCCTTCTCTGTGGCGGCCCCGGCCCACTGGAACCAACTCCCCCCCGGATATTAGAACTGCCCCCACCCTCCCTGTCTTTCGTAAACTACTCAAGACTCATTTATACCGCCAGGCATGGGGGAGTTGAGATAGCTCTTCCCCCTAGGCCATTACAAGTTATGCATGGTATGTTTGTGTGTATGTTTGGTTTTATAATAGGGGTTTTTAGTTGTTTTTTATTATTGGATTGTACATGTTGTGTTTATTATTGTTGTTAGCCGCCCCGAGTCTACGGAGAGGGGTAGCATACAAATCCAATAAATTATTATTATTATTATTATTATTATTATTATTATTATTATTCAGATTCCAAAAATCAAACACATCCATGTCTTTCATTCATCATTCATTATATTATGTTTAATACTATAAGTCAATACAATCATTGGTCTGACCACTCTCAAAGTTCTCTTCCCTTTTATCTTTATCATTCTCTATATCTTCTTCTTAAAAAAGTTTTTCCACTATTGCTAAATAGCTGCTTTGTCTTTGTTCTTTCGTCCTTTTGTTCCCAATTAAATTTTAAAAAAAGGTTCCAAACTTCACATTGGAAAAATAGCTCATCAGCTCAACTTTTGTTCTTCCACCTCTCTCCAGCAATTTCCTCTTTCCAGGTGACTTCCAACCTTCGGGGGGGAAATTAATCCGTCCATTTATGGCCACCACGGCTTGGTCGGCTTTTACAAGCCTTTCTCAGTGCCACTGGTTGAGAGCTCTTTGTTGGGCTCCTGGGGGGGTTGCCATCCCCTCCCAGTTCCCCAACTGTGTCTCTCCTTTTCCCCACCCCTACAGGGTGGTTCTGACCAGGTTCTAATTGATACAGATTCCCAGGCGATGTGGGCATTGGACTTCCCCAGTGGAGTGCTGCAAATTCCATGTCGCCACGGGGCTTGGCCATGCCTCTCTCCTCTAAAGACCTTTCTTGAAGGGCTCTGCAGTTGATCCCAGGATAATGTTGCAGGATCCAATCTAGATTGGATTGGATCCTGCAATTGGAGGTTTAGTCTTCCAAATTTATGGACTGATGCTAGAGACCATCCTCAGGGAATTTGTTTCTAGCAGAGTGTGTGCTTGGCCTATTCTGTGTGGTATTTATAAGGTGCCTGATATGTGTGGCTTTTTAGGTGTGTTTAGGTGTGTTGATGCTGGCTTATTAAGTCTTTGGCTTTGTTTCCTTGTGCTGCCATGTTCTCACCTCCCAAGTCCTTGATAAGCTGGTGGTAAATCAGCATTCCTGTTGACTGAGGAGGGGCCTGTTTCCCAGGCTTCAAAAATGTCCCTCGACTATTTTTGTGCCTGTTCATCCAACAAACTTTGTAGCTGCAAAACTGAATGTATGTCCTTGTTCACTGCAATCTGAGAGACCAGATACAATATTCTGTCTCTATAACTCATTCACTCGAATCAGTCATATATCCCAAGCAAGATTGAAGTAAAATTCTTAAATGTTGATTATGTTTTAAGATTTATTTCATCTCTCTTGTGCTTCGATTGCTCTTAAAAGCATAGTTTTCTAGAGTCCACAGGTATCTATTTTCTGCCTGCAACTTATTCCATCTTGTAGCTCATATTTCTTCCAGACAAGGCTAGAAATAAATCTTTGAATGACTTACATGAAACATTAGTATTTGGTAAACACATCTCCCCAGCAATGTTGATTAGTCACCATCAAGGGAAGAAACTGTCCATTCCAAAAGCAATCTGTGCTTTATCGGGTGAAGAAAGGCACTTACAATTTGTTTCTGCTCCTCTTTAATCCTTTATTTCTCCTTTTGCTATTATTTACTTTGGCTAAATATAATGGCATTTGGGGTGTCCTTAGTCCTGACTCAGATATGTTGTATCCTGATAATTTGATTACTAGGAATCAGCTAATAAAGGTTTACTTTGTCTTATCTCCCCCTTATTTTTGATTTTTAAAAAATTGTTTAGCTCATTGAAAAACGGTACTGAACTCGGAGTTCCACAGAGGCAAAGGTTGTTGTTGGAACATGCATACATGCATTATCCTAATGTTAGTTTGCATTCTAATGTTAGTATACATTTCTTTCATATTCTCATATTGTTTATTTATTGTTTTATTATAATATATTAACACTTTCTCTTTCCTCTTTCCCCCTAGTAAAAACTAATATTCTTTTTATAATCCTTCATTATAATCCTTCATTTTTATTTAAATCGATTGTAACTTTAGAACTTACTAATAAAAGCAATTTATCTCCAGATTTATCATGCTGCAGCAGTGAGATTTGTGAAGATTGAGTACACTTTTACAACAGTGCAGCATATGTTGAGCTGAAAGGTAGGATGGTAGAGAGGTATAACATTTGCAGGCAAGATTGAGCCAGGGCCTGTTTTTTGAGCCTTGTCTGATAAGAAAATTCATGGAAGTCACTCATACAGCTGTATTTCACAGCATTAAGATTTGAATGGCAGACCAGAAGGAGGAAATCCAACTCTAAACTGAGCATCCATGAAACCCAGGCCAATTCCCAGTCAGACTTGCTGGATCTGAAATCCTTTCTTTATGGAATATGGTATTTTTAAATGCCACATCAATAAGCTCAAGATCATAAACTAAACTGTTCCTTTGCTTTTCAATTTAAAAACTCAGAAATCTATACTTGAATAAAATACTACTGAAAACAAAACCTAGTCTCAAAAATAACATAAAAGATTCATCTATAGTTTTCTCTAGGCATCTCTTCTTCTCTCCCAAAATCTTCCTTCGTTCCTTCAATCTCCAAATAAAGGAAAGTATAACGAAGAACAAAAGGTATTATGTTCTGTTGTTCTATTTTATAGACCCTGTAAAAGAAGACTCCAAATTTGTTTTTTCCAACAACTTTATTTGATAGATAGATAGATAGATAGATAGATAGAGGTAGGTAGGTAGGTAGGTAGGTAGATAGATAGATAGATAGATAGATAGATAGATAGATAGATAGATAGATGATTGCTCTACATAACACACTCAAGGATTACTGCATATTATTAAAGAAATGTAGAAATAATATTAATGTCAAATGTTTTCTATGCAAACTATACAAGAAAGATTACAGTAAACAAATTCAGAAGACTTCAGAATCCCTAATAAGTCATCTGTTGGGGGGAGAAAGTAAGAAAAATAGAAAGAGCCATATGGAAAAACGGTGATTAGGGGAAATATTACATGATCAAGGCATATTTTTCAGGTTCAACTCTATTTTGCAGACAAGAAAATGTTTTTTATGTTACAGAAAATAACAGCCCATAATTCTCAGCTTGTGTTCCAAGAACAGTATCTATATCAAATTTATTTCTGGACTTTTTATTCTACATAAAAGTTAGAACCAAATGTACATACTAAAAGTTCCTGAGAATTATATAACTCAAGCTCCATATTACAACAATATCAAAATTTCCCAAGTTTCAATGAACCTCTAAATCTTCACCTTTTATTTTATGCTAAACATACCTTTATTTCTTCCAATTGCTTTCCCTGTAATACATTGTGCATGAGATACAGAGACCTTATATAATAACATGGCCAAATAAATATGAAAAGTATCTTAAGTATTAAAAACCTCGCTTTAATTTTTGAAGAAGTTATTTAATTAATTTGCTTTGCTTCTACCAGAGTCCAGAAATACTTTACAAGAAGAGTCCTTCACTCCTCCTCTCAAAACAAACTACCTTACTCCTCCAGACTTCAAATACTACGGTTAGACAATTTACAACTACATCGCCTCCAAACTGATTTAACTGTTGTTCATAAGACCATATACCATAACGTCCTTCCTGTTAGTGACTACTTCACCTTCAACAACAACACAAGAGCGCATAATAGATACAAACTAAATGTAAATTGCTCCAAACTTGACTGCAGAAAATATGATTTCAGCAACAGAGTGATCAATGCCTGGAACTCACTACCGGAGTCTGTTGTTTCTTCCCCAAACCCCAAGATCCTCAACCTTAATTATCTACTGTTGACCTCTCCCCTTTTCTGTAAGGGACATGCATAAGCACACCATTGTGTCTACCGTCCCTGTCCTTCTGTCCCATTATCCTTTTTATCATTTCTTTATACTTTGTTATGTTAATACAAACTATAATTCTATACTTGTTTGACAAATAAAATAAATAAATAAATAAAATTAAGGTACTCCGCTATTTAGGTACAGGGGTGGGATGGCAGGAGAAGAAAAACAGCCCAAAGTTTTAACTACAATGAAACCGTTTGCACAGTTAAATAATATGTTCACTGCTAAAAATGAAATAAAATAAAAACACACGAAGGTTGGCTGGAAGGAAGATTGTATAACTCTTCAATAATCACATCAATCAACCTATCAGTAGGGTGAAAGAATTTTTTTTAAAGAATATAATTCTTTATTGGCCAAGTGTGATTGGACACACAAGGAATTTGTCTTTGGTGCATATGCTCTCAGTGTACATAAAAGAAAATATACATTTGTCAAGAATCATGTGGTACAACACTTAATGATTGTCAAATAAACAGGAAACAATCAATATTAATAAAAATCTTAAGGTTACAAGCAACAAGTTACAGTCATACAGTCATAGTTGGCAGGAGATGGGTGATAGGAATGATGAGAAAAAACTAGTAGTAATGGTAGTGCAGACTAGTAAATCATTAGTAAATTCAACAAAATCTATTTGTTGAAGCTAAGTAACATGGATGTGATTAATAAACTGGATGAAGTCCATATGGAATGCCCTTGGCAGAAGGAGACTTAATCAAATCTTTTAATCTGCTAATTATGCTAAAATAACATTCCATGTAATCATGTCACAGTTTTGCAACTGTTTCCCACATAACAGAAATGCAACCAATTATACCATCTGAAGAAGGATAATATTTTATCTTCTACAACATATTGAGCTTAAGGGCATAAAAATATATAATACCTTTGAAACAGTAGAACAAACATGAAGGAAAGTATGACAGCTGGGTGTACAAATGAAAAATTGTGCAATTAATTAATTAAATAAAATGACCTCTTATTTGGATTTCTAGAATGAAGGTGAACTTGAAAGAGCTTTTCACAGACAGAATTTTGTCCTATAATCTAGGTTTATTCCTAAAAAGAAGATTAATCATAAAAGAATAAAATCTAACCTATTTTCTGTATCAGCAATGCACTTTGGAGACATCAATTCAAAGGACTTGGTAAATTTTACTTCCTGTCAAGATAAAACATGTCTAAATGTCATACATTGCAAATTTATTATACAACATTAGAAAAGTACGTTATAAAAAATAAAAATGTTCCCTATTTATACTCAAACCATGGATCACATTCTTTTAATCCCATCTACATAATAAAGAATAACCAAATCCTTATATATTGTGAAATTATTACTAATCTGGTCTAGAAAACAGGAGACTGTGAATCTAGTTTTGCCTTTGGCAAGAAGGCCAGGTGGGTGACTTTGAGCCGGTCACACTCTCTCTCTCAATCCAAACTTCCTCATAAGTATTATGTCTATCTGCCAACTTGAGTTACTTATAAAGCAATAAATGTGGGGTAAAATTGTAATGAACAGAGCAGAACAGCACAGCACAGCATAGAATAGAATAGTATAGAATAGTCTTACTTGATATGCTCCTTCTCACTGACATGGAGCATCCAGGAATGGGATGGTGAGCTCCCATCCAAAAGGCTAGCATCCATGGGACTGGAGGTGAGCTCCCAACTACAAAGGCTAGCATCAGTTGTAGGTGTCAGACAGTGAAGTTCTGTAAATTGGCAGCCCTTGGATACCACTTCAGATGTCCACCATTTGAAAGAGCAGATCACCTTTGGCAGAACCCGAATCTTGATCTGTGTGCTGCTCCTGCCGGACTACTGATACGGAAGGAGAAACCACTGTAGTCTTCTGCTGTTGGAGTCATGCTCATGATGTGATAGAAATGCATGATATTGTCTTTCCCAGCAGCTGGGAAAGGAGTAGCGGTACGGTTTGTTCTCTCCTGATGTGAAGTGCCAGTTCCCTCAAGCTGGACTGGCATTCCTGGTATAGATATACTTTGGACTTCACCATGTTTATGACTGTCCCCAAATTTATTTATTTATTTATTTATTATTTAGATTTGTATGCTGCCCCTCACCGCGGAAGCAGTCGAGTCATCGGCACCAGATGGCTTTTGGCCATGTGTAAGGAAAAGCTGTAGGATTGTAGGACCTGTATTGTGACAGCCAGATCCCTCCTCGCTTCATGTTCTGAGCTGGACTGAATAAATATGTCGTTCGCATAAAACTAGATCCTAATGGGAATAACTTGGAGATGGCCCACCTGGGCGGCCATCAGCTTGGTGAACATTCTGGGGGCAGAGAACTAGCCCAATGGTAGTGCTCGATACTGGTAATGATTCTCCCCATAGTGGAAGCAGAGAAATTGCCTGTGGGCTGGAGGGACTGGGACGTGAAAGTACACCTTCATCAAATCCACTGACGTGAGGAAGTCACCCCTTCTGAAGCTCTCTAAAGTGGTCTGTAGCAACTGCATTTTGAACCATTGGTAAATGGTGTACCGGTTCAGGGTCTAGAATTGCCTTCCATCCCCCCGAGCCTTTTGGATTATGAATAGTAGGGGGCGAAAATAAGGGGACAGACAAGAGTCAGTCCTCTGAGACATGGACGCCAGGACCTTACACTTGTGCCTAGACTCTACTAGAATGGGGTCCAGTGAGTCTCCAAACAACCTTTCACTGGAATACGGGGCTGATGGCAGACTCCATTTATTCCTGGCATCTGTTTGCCACTGGCAGAGACACAAAGACACATCAGGATGCCATGGATGAGCCGATGGAGTTGGTCACAAATCTCAGCGCATTTAGTATGACATTCGCTGAAAACTTCAATGCTGCCATTATTTTGTTGAGATCCTGATGGGATCTTGTGTCATCAGTTGGAAGCCTTTCTGTTCTGCCCCAGCTACAGACCACAAAGAACACAGCACACACAAAGTCTGTACAAACTTTAGGTTACTAATTAAGGACTATTAATGAGTTTTCTTAGTAGTCGTCAAACACAAATATAGTTTAAAGCAGTTTTTCTGAACACTGACTGTTAAGTCAACTTTATTACAGCCAGCACAAGTCCACAAAATAATAACTCAATTGTGAGTAAGCAGACTTGCAGATAATAGCAATCATATGGTGTTTGGCAAAATGCCCAGAAGCAATTTGCAGGGAAAATGCCAAGAAAGAGAACAAGAGCCGATCAGACATTTCTGGAGTCAAGACACAAAGAAATATGAATGAATGTTATTTCCTGCAAATTGCCTCCTTCATTGTCATCCCTTAAATAGGCTAGGATTAGCCCCAAGCCTTACTCCCGAAGAGACCTCCTCCCAAGGAACCATTCCTGCCTCTTGGCAGCTCTTCATGCCCATACATTGAGAATAGGCTCCTCCTCTTCTTCTTTGTCCCTGGTGGGAATTTCTGGAGGTTCTGAAGGCCCTGGTTGAATCTCTGCCTCTGAGTCCTCTCCAGCCTCCTCACTGTCCAACTTGGGTGTCAGCTGCACAGGCCACTGGCACATCAGCCTTTGCTGTTGAATCAGATACAAGGGCTGCTGGCAGGCCTCAACATTTTCCTACAGCTGCCTCAACCATAGCAGTGAAGCCCTATTATAGAAGGGTGATGTGGAGGCCTTGACAGCCTAGGCGGCCACCTGGTGAGCTTTCGCCAATGTTTGTTCTGTTTTTTTGTCCACCGGTCGGAGAGATTCCTCTGGGGAGCCTGTAACTAAGAAGAGAGAAAATAACACCACAACCGGAATGTCAACGGCTGGTACTTGAAGGGCCTTCGAAAGATCTGGTCCCATATTATAAAAGCATCTATCTGGGCTGCTGGGAGTGAGTCCAGTCCAGGCTCACTGCCTCTGCACCATGTCCAGGAGCAATCTCAGGACAGGAACCTCCTCTGCCCCAATGGCTGGCTCAGCAAAGAGCAAATCTGCAGGATCAGTTGACCCTAATGCAGAATCTAGAGGCGTCTGGGTGGTACCCAACCCAGTAGTATTCTTTGTTTTAAAAAGCAATAATCTAAATAGGGGAGGTCTAAACAAACCGACAAAGACCGGCAAATCAGGCTTTCATCTTCGGATAAATCTAGATCCCACTGCATCTTTTCATCTGACAAGGATGCTTAGCTTGAAGAGGCTAGAGAGCAGTCCTACCCCTGAGGAGTAAGGGCCTCCATTGTATAGTGGTGCCCCAGATGATGCCCTTGGGCCCTGGGAGGTAGAAACCTTGAGGATGCACTCTAGTATAAACCGGCTGCACTCCCCTGCATGAAAGCCTTAGATATCACAGCTGCCATATTTGCCGGGATTTGGGACTCTACCCGCTCCTTCAAGAAGAGGCCTGCAGTCATGGAAGTGAAGGTAGTCTCGGCCAAACCCTCTGATCTGTTGGTTGCTCCCAGTTAGGTGTTGGACCCATAGAGGCTGGCAGAGAGCCAAACAACAAGTCACTGTTGCCGGGCAGGACCAAAGGCTGTTACATGAAATCATCTGGTGACCACATGGCAGCTAGCATGCCTTCTGAAAGACCAGGAGGTTCCAACTGAAGGGATGGTGAAGGAGTAACACAGGCCGGCTGCCAGATCTGATGGAAACTGGGCCTGATTTCTTCTGAGCTCTTGCAATTACTTTTCCAATGGCTTTGCTTAGCCTCCCACTCAGCTGATTTAGATGGCTTTAAGACTTTGCTAGAGTGAGGCTCTTCAGCTGCCTTCCTCTTAGCAGCTCTGATTGTAGCAGCCCAGCACTGGCGCTGCTGTCCGTTGAAGATGGCAACGGGCATCCCACCACAAGGGCGGTGTCATCTGTAATGCTGTCTGCCATCTTGGGTCTTATCTGTAATGCTGTCTGCCATCTTGGATCTTATTGCATAGGCAGTCTCACCCAAACAGGGTTCTGCCGCTACAAGTACCGCTCCTTTCAGGCACTAGTAGCATGTCCAAAGTTCAGGCAGGGACTAGAATGGCTCCCAATCTTGATAGGGGCTAAGGTGCTGATCGTGGGGCTCGCTGCTTGGCAGGGGTCCTAACTCACCCCACTGAAATGTGCACCGGCAGCTCCAAATTGGCACTGTTGCCTTTCTCCTTCACGCCATTTGAAAAATGGTGCACTCTACCCTGTGCCCCAGGCTAGTATTGCTATTAGGACCCAAGAAACACAATTTCTCTGTCACAGTGCCTGCCACTTGGAATGTGTAACATCCAATCTGGGTTGGTCACCGGACCAGAGGTTTAGTCTTTCTTAACAGCAATAGCACTTAGACTTATATACCACTTCACAATGCTTTACAGCCCTCCCTAAGCTATTTACACAGTCAGCATATTCCCCCCCAACAATCTGTGCCCTCAATTTAATGACCTCAGAAGGATGGAAGGGTGAGTCAACCTTGAGCCTGGTGATATTCTATCTGCCAAATTGCAGATAGACGGCAGTCAGCAGAAGTAGCCTGCAGTACTGCATTCCAACCACTACACCACCATGGCTCATAATCCATCTCCCTTTTCCCTCTGAAATGGGAATGTTACTACATAAAGAACAGTTGAGCAGAAGACTCTACACTCCTATTTCACTCAGGC
This sequence comes from Erythrolamprus reginae, assembly GCF_031021105.1. Classification (NCBI taxonomy): domain Eukaryota; kingdom Metazoa; phylum Chordata; class Lepidosauria; order Squamata; family Dipsadidae; genus Erythrolamprus; species Erythrolamprus reginae. Next base: position 194,456,709 of record NC_091950.1, read on the forward strand.
TTTTCTCTCAGCAAAACCAGGTATTTTGAGTATCCAATTGTTCATAATCGTCCCACCTTACTAGCTATCTGTTTCAGCTTAGTCAACCAAAACCTTAATGCCATAAAAAAAATTAAACAAATTTTAAGTACAGTACATGCTGAATAAATAAATACAAACATTTCATCATTTACATAAAGTACATTTTTCAAAATGTGAAATATCTACTTACTGGTGATTCAATGTCATCAAGAAGCAATACCAAGCAACGCTCACACTTGAGTAGATTCTGGGCTCGAAGCATAATTTTTTTGACAATTTTCTCCAAGTCTGTCTGTTCTTCAAAGAGATCATTAACCACCTCCAGCAAGGCCTTCATACATGGGATAGAAATCAATCACAATTGGTTTCCAAAAGTAATGAATAAATGATTGGATAATATTTCAAAAAAGAGCTGTAAAAGGAACCAGTTACTAACACTCTGGGATTCTGGTTACTTGTAAATCAAACTTAGATGCACAGTCATTCCATATGTACCAGGACATGTACATATGGAATGTTCTCATTTAGTTTTCCTGTAAGAGACTTGAACATATTTCAACTATTTTTTAAACTATATCTGGCTAGGGAATTCCTAGGGAATATTAGCTTTCTGCAACAACTAGCAAAGATATTTTGACATATCATAATGACCCTCAGAAAATAATAAAAATAATAAAAATAATCATCTAGTCACACGCTAGATGCTATAATCAAGCAAGTTTGCTATAAACCTGTGTGACCTGTGTAAACATGAGATCATTATTTTTTCTTTCATGGCAATTTGAAAGTAGAGCGTTAATTAATCTCACAGCAACTTTGCTTCAGATTGTAGTATCTAATTTATGTGTTTCACAAGGCAAATTATAACATAACCGATTAATTCTCAGTGGCAGTTTCCCAAATTTTTGAGATAAACTAGATATTAAGTGATCTTGAAAAGTATTAGTAAAGATCAAGAAAAAAGCCCAGAATAGCTTTTCTGAATGTTTCAAAGTAATTATGTGGAAAAGAAAAAAAACTTTTCTCATACAGAATTATAGCCTTGATAATTATAGTAGTGAAGCTGAATAGATTTCAGGCACACCAATACCATGCATTTTACATGGGATTTATTTCAGTTAAGAGTGCTGTAGAAAACAAAGAGTATGCAAACATGACACAACACCCAGTGTGAATACAGCAGTGTACTCGTGCCGATTTCTGCTCTTATTCATACTTGCACTAATTAAGGCAGAAGTAGGCAATCACCAGCAGAGGATTTTTTACAGAATGATGCTAAAACTACTAGGAGTGGCAGTGCTAGTCCTGTTGGTTTTTTTAAAAAAATACTTTGGGGGTACTTTCAAGGATAGAATTGGGCCCAGAACTGCAGACTACAATATGAAAGGGAAAAACTGATGAACTAATACAAATGCAAGTGACTGGACAGATGGATCGACTTTTAGGATTAATGTTCTGCACTTAATACCTATGGAAGGACTGAGGGATGCAAAAAGAGTAAGATGTGTCACACAAGTGGACAGGCAAGTGAAATTTCTGGATACTCATTTAAAAAAAAATTGTGATCTCATCATTATAGGAGATATACAATTTTTAAAATGGTATCTCCAAGGAAAATGAAAGTGTACCTTTCCTCGTGTCTACCTAGTGCCTAGAAAAATGTCAACATAGAGATGTGCCATGTTCAGTTATGATTTTATGATCACACAGGACAACTTTTAGGTTGAAGAAGAAATAAATTAAACTCAAGGTATTAGGAGCATGAACTTTTAGCAAACTAGATATTTAAAAAGTGCATTTTAATGCCTAGTAGATTTACTGTCACATAAGCTTTATTGTCACATAAAGTCCACTACTTTAACAGGCAAAATGTTATTCTCAGCAGTCAGTTTAGATTCACAAAAATATACATTAGCCGATATAGCAACATAATAATTATTTTAAGAGCTGTTTCCACAGAATGCGACCTAGCTCTCTTACTTCTTTAGGGCATTGTTTCTTAAAGTGTGGTACTAAGACCCGGGGGAGGGGGAATGTCAGCCATCAGTCTCAAAGCAAAGTAAAATCAAAATCATTTATTTGCTATCCAATGTTAAAAAACTAATAGCATCTTAAAATCCCAGCAATCGTGAAATATTTAATAGGTTAAAAATGGCAAAATTGTAACCCATCCAAATAAGAGCTTTTTGGAATCCTGCATAATTTGTAAAAGTTGGAAAGGGCCCTAAGATAGAACAAAACATTGCTCCAAGAAAAGGGTAGTTTGGGATTTATATATTTATTGATTTTATTTATATGCTACCTGACTCCCAGATTTGGGCACGGAGAAAGGGACAGTAAAAAACGCACATGTAAAGATGACTTACTGCACTGGGAAAATGTAACTCCAAGTGTAACAGGTACTTCTGAACTATTTATTTATTTAATACTATTTCTATGCTGCCCAACTCCCTAAGGACTCAAAGCAAACATTGGTAATTCCTATCCCTTTTGAAGATAGCATGTACTCTCCCCCCCCCCATATCCAGTCCAAATAATAAGATTAATTGCTACAGCAGCATAATTCATATTAACTTGGCCTTGTATTTTTTCAATGTAAATTTATCCTATAAATTTTAATATTAACTGAAGTACCATTCTTTAAAAGCTCTAAAGATGATTCTAAAGAGGGCTCTTTAGAAATGAATACCCATAGCAAGTCTCTATATACAGTGATACCTCGTCTTACAAACCCCTCATCATACAAACTTTTTGAGATACAAACCCGTGGTTTAAGATTTTTTTGCCTCTTTTTCCAAACAATTTTCACCTTACAAACCCAAGCCGCTGCCACTGGGATGCCCTGCCTCCGGACTTCTGTTGCCAGCGAAGCACCCGTTTTTGCGCTGCTGGGATTCCCCTGAGGCTCCCCTCCATGGGAAACACCAGCTCCGGACTTCCGTGTTTTTGCGATGCTGCAGGGGAATCCCAGCAGCGCAAAAACAGGTGCTTTGGCTGGCAAAAGGGGTGAGTTTTGGGCTTGCACGCATTAATCGCTTTTCCATTGATTCCTGTGGGAAACATTGTTTTGTCTTACAATTTTTCAAATTACAAACCTCATCCCGGAACCAATTAAGTTCATAAGACGAGGTATCACTGTACTCTGAAAAAAAACTATAGTGTAATTTTTGGCATTCTATATATAGCTGACCTGTATTAAGGAACACTAGAGATGATTAAATCCACATAAATTTCACAAATGAGGCATGGCAAAGCCAATGGATGCAGAAAATTATTTTAGAAGACTTCCCCCCCTCCCTTTATGCTCCTTGTTTCCCACTGTGCTCCCCATAGTATCCACCTGGTAAAGAGACAAGGGAAATCAAGGAAACCGAAATGTCAATCAAATAAGACCAGAAATTTTATATCTGCTATAGTCAATTTCGTAAGAGCAGGGAGACATCTCTGAATAGAGTATATACTATATTCTCTTAGGTTATGCACTGTAAAATCTTGAAAAAAATGTTATTGTTTGTTATTTAGTTTAAAAGTGTTGGCACAGTATAAGTAGAAATGAATTTCTTTAAATACTAGCAATTAAAATATTAGTAAGATATATCATTTGGGTGTAAGAAGAAGAATGAGAAAATAGGAAACAACATTCTATATACTTCTTCATAAACAAGCAAATTCCACAATTCAGGATAGCTTATTCCAAGGGAAATGTGTACAAAGATGCTAATTCATTACTGATGCAGCCAGGTCTATTTTCAGGATCATGCAGCTATAGGAGAAATCTCTCTGCGGCAACCACAGTCTTGAAAAATAATGTGGTTGCTTTAATAAGCTGAACAGAGTGCTACGTTTGTGCTCTTGTATGTTTCAAAGCAAGCTTTTCCCAAATGAATTTAAAGAACTGCACAAACAGCTTCACTGGATAAACATATATATGGCAGTATTAAAATATAAATACAAATTAGGAATAATACCAAATATGTTCATTTTGCTGAAACTATAGAATACTGTAACTGTGCAAATAGTTATGCAAATCATCACTTTCTTTTCTCACATGGTAAAACAGATAAAATAATATTAATGATAGTTATTCTTTTTATTCTGACTTACTCTGCTTCTATCGTACTCCTTCCTGGAAGCAGCAAACAATTGAGCATTGGATATGGCAATACCACAGAAGGGAAGGTACATTTCCATTACCTAGTGCATAGAGAAAGACAAGGTCATCAAATGTTCTTTGTGAAATTACATGTGTATCAGTAATCTCGTTTTCATAAAAGATATATCAAAATATCAGCTAGTCTGACATCAAACCTACTTATACAGTTCCCTGCAAAGTGAAAATTAGAGTTCCTGGATAAGAAGACACAACCGCCACCCCTGCCCCATATCACCAGATGAAGAATCAGGCCCAGCTCTTTTTGTCCCCAATTTTGTAGGCTGCAATTCAACTCCTCAGATGTTTCTTAATTATGACAATGATTCCCCAGGAGAAGACTGTTATGATAACAATCTTTCTACAAAAATGTAAAATCATAGGCTAGATTCAGAAACGTGGCAACCTCCCAGATCCTACAAAATAGGGAAGGAAAAAAAACTGCCAAGAAAACCAGTTTGTGTAATGGTTGAGGTGTTGGCCTAGAAACCAGGAAGCATTGAGCTCTATCCTACCTTAGACATTTTTAAAAAATGGCTGGGTGACTTTAGCCAATCTCTCCCTCTCTCTCTCTCATCTATCTATCTATCTATCTATCTATCTATCTATCTATCTATCTATCTATCTATCTATCTATCTATCTATCTATCTATCATATCTATCTATCTATCTATCTATCTATCTATCTATCTATCTATCTATCTATCTAAGCTGTGTGTGTGTGTGTGTGTGTGTGTTTATCATATATATATATCTCTCTCTGCCACCTCACCTCAGAGGAGGAAGAAATACAGGTACTATTTCTTCCTTGGGGTATATTTATTTCTCCACCTTGGGTGCTGAGAGCTCAGAAATGGTGTCTGCCATTTTGGAATTCCTCTGAAGGCAGCCACACTCCAAGGGCTCTGCTGTCCAGCTACTGCTCTCTCTCTCTCTTTCTCTTGTGTGCATGCCCATTCCTGGATGCTATCTCCACCCACTAAAGGGAATGCACCAGTTCTCGAAAGAACAACATTCAGATTTTGGAGTAACAGAACTGATCAACATCAATTTATTATATGAAATAAAGTATTCACAGAAGTAGAACTGGAAGTACATAATGGTCTTCCCAGGAAAAAGAAACTGAAGCTTTGCAAAAAGTACTTTAAACCAGCGTTTCCCAACCGGTGTGCCGCAGCACACTAGTGTGCCGCGAGACACAGTCAGGTGTGCCGCCAAGCTCCTAGGGAAGCTCCAGCTGGGCGGGGCGCTGCCGGTGCCTCCGAGCTCCCACTCGCAGCTGTCCCCCGGTTCCTGCCCGTTGCCGCGGTTTCTGGCGCTCTCCTGCTGGGCCCCAAAGAAGGAAGGCAGGAAAAAGGAGAGCGAGTGGGAGCTCGGAGGCACCGGCAGCGCCCCGCCCAGCTGGAGTTTCCTGGCGTCGGCGGCAAGTGTCCTTTGGGCCCGGCGGGAGGGCACTGGCGGTGGGAGCGGGAGCGTGCCGGCTGCAGCGGCCCCAGGCGGTCGCGGGGAGATGGGGGCGGCGAGAGAGAGCATCAGCGCCACCCCTCTACGAGCAGCAAGAGCCTCAGCGACGGGGCACGCCGTTTGCCTTTCGGCTCCGTCGCTGAGGCTTTTGCTGCTCGTGGAGGGGAAGGCGCCGATGCCCAAAGCCTCAGCGACGTTTGGCTGCCGGGGGGGTGGGGAGGAGAAAATCCTCCCCCCCTCCAGGAGCAGCAAAAGCCTAAGTGACGGATCGCGCCGTTTTCCTTTCGGCTCCGTCGCTGAGGCTTTTGCTGAGGGGGGTTGGCGGTGCCGATGCCAAATGCTTTCCCTCCGCGGTGGGGGGTGGAGGGCAGGCGCAGTCAGCCCCAGGAGACAAAGAGGGAATGAGAGAAAGGAAAGAGACAGAAAGGGAGGGATAGAAAGAACAAGTGAGAGATAGAAAGGATAGAGAGAACGGGAATGAGAGAAAGGAAAGAGAGAGAAAGGGAGGGAGAGAAGGAATGAGGGAAAAAGGGAGGAAGAGAGAGAAATGAGAAACATGAGAGAGAAAAGGGGGAAAGACACGAGAAGTACCCAGAAATGAGACAGTGGTATAAATTTCAGGAGGGATGATTGATGATTGACTGTACAGGTATTTATAAGGGGATGTTACATGGGATTGTATGTATGAGGGGGTTATTTATGTATGTATGTATGTATGTATGTATGTATGTATGTATGTATGTATTTATTTATTTATTTATTTATTTATTTATTAGATTTGTGTCATTTTGGTTGGTGGTGTGCCCCAGAATTTTGTAAATGTAAAAAATGTGCCGCGGCTCAAAAAAGGTTGAAAATCACTGCTTTAAACAGTAAAGACAACTAAGAGGGAATTGGTAGTAGAGGAAACCAGCATCACTAGTAAACTGTTCTCATGGCCAGACCAGGCATCCTCTCTTTTACCTTCTCAGAAAGAACAAAGTTCTCTAATTGAAACAAAATAAGGGAACTTAAATGTTAACTGAGCTTCTAGAATACCATAAAATTAATGGAATGCGGTTACCTGCAAACTGAAACTGGTTACAAAGAAAGAAAACCCCAAATATAGTACTATTACAAGATTCCAATATTATCAATTTACTGCAAAAGACAAACCAATGGATATAGAGTAGTGTTGCAGTTATAACTGAAGATCTTGGATGCAAAATCAACAAACAAAGTAAAAAGTCAAACAGTGCATCACCAAATTAGAAAATCAGGATAGAAAATAAGATCAGCTTTCTAAGATGAATCAAAAGAGCTAGAACAGATGGGGGGGGGGAGAAGCAGCTGACGAATAAAGAAATCAAAGATCACCTGATCAATAAATATCAATACACAAATTTAATTAAAAAAATAAAATTAAACAAATCCTTCAAGTTGACAACATCAGGGACACTGAAGTCAAGAAAAAAGTTAATACTGAATATGTCATTAGAGAAAAAAAGATCTTAAAGTCCAATCTCCATCAAGGCAATTAACATTTGGGCAATTTCAGAAATTATATATGCAGCTGGCACAGTGGACTGGACTCAAACTGAATTAGCAGCTCTGGATAGGAAGTCCAGAAAAATAGTCACAATGAACCATGCCCTTCATCCAATGACACTGACAGAATCTACTTAATGCATTTTTCGGAGTATAAGACGCACCTTAGTTTTTTGGGAGGAAAATAGGGGGGAAATATGGCTACCAGGCATGCTACTGTCCTTAGTCTGGTCAGCTTCAGCACATTATTTTCTCCTCTGATTAGGGCTTTAAAAACCTTCTTTGGAGGGAGTAACAATGGAAAAACCTTGCAAAGTCTTAGGGCTGGGGAAAAAAACCTTATTTGGAGTGAGTAGCAATGAAAAAGCCTGCAAGCCAGTAAAGAGCTTTTAGAAGATTGTTAACACCTCATTAAGGCTGGGGAAAAAGGCTTTGAAAAAGCTACATTTGGAGTATTAGACGCACCCAAATTCTCAGCCTCTTTAAGGGGGGAAAGGGTGCGTCTTATACTCTGAAAAATATGGTCCCAAGAATAAGTGAGAATGCAATTTTGTAAGTACACTAAACAGATGATGAAGAAAAAAGGGCATTGGAATAAAATCTGAAGGACAATGATGCACTGAAACTAATACACAGGCAGACTTGGTGCATACCAAAGAGATCAAACTGGCTTATAAGAAAGACCAAATGGAAGGGCGTGGAAAGGCAAAATATTACATGGTTAGTACATTAAAATGTGTGTGTGGGGGGGGGGAATCTAGTAGGCAAAGAAAATAACAAGACCTGACAATGACTAACAGCAGGAAATTTGAAGAAAAAGACAGAAGGGCTAATTCTGGCTGCGAAGTTTAAGCTTTACAAAGCCAGAACAGAGAGGGCAGCATCAGCAAATCCTTTCTGTAGAGAGACTGATGAAATAGTGGAATATCAAGCCCAGTGATGGTGAACCTATGGCACAGGTGCCAAAGGTGCCACACCGAGTCATATCTGCTGGCACGCGAGCCATTGCCCTAGCTCAGCTCCAACATGCACATGTGTGCCAGCCAGCGGATTTTTGGCTCACACAGAGACTCTGAGAGGGCATTTTTGGCTTCCAGAGAGCCTCTGGGGGGATGGGGGAGGGTGTTTTTACCCTCCCCTGGTTCCAAGGAAGCATTTGGAGCATGGGGAGAGTGAAACACGTACTGGGCCCAAGAGAAGTTGGGAAACAGGCTGTTTCTGGCCTCCAGAGGGCCTCCAGGGTGGAGCGGAAACTGTTTTTGCCCTCCCCAGGCATTGAATTATGGGTGTGGGCACTCACGCATGCACGATAACACGCCCCCACGCTCTTTTGGCACCTGAGGAAAAAAAGGTTCACCATCACTGATCTAGCCACTGAAGAAGATTGCACATACTAATTGCAGATAATAGCATCACTGTAGCAACAGTGACACATTAGAATAAATACTACTTTTCTACAAGCAAGAAATACCATATGCCTACAAGCAACAATTGGTGGAATTGCAAAATAAACAAGCTAATGACTTTAGAATTCAAACAGTGACCACTTGACATATAACATCCCAACTTTAACTATTGTTGATAAAAAAAACACAAAAATCTTTGGACAATGAACTTTGCAATACTTGGATATAGCAGAATAAAAGGGGGGGGGGAAACCTAGAGCAAATCACACACAAAAAAGATCTGCAAATAGGCTGATTGTTGCAAATAGGCAAAAAAGTACCCATTGGATGCAGCCTTAAAACATTTTGAGCACCACTTGAACATCATTAGCATTGACAAAATCACCATCATTCAGTTGCAAAAGGCAGTTTTATTTTGAAACAGCGTATAATCTACAACAATACATTTATTATAAAACAACATCTGCCTGAACTACCAGGTCAATGGGAAAGACTCAAAAAAGGCTGAATCCAGTCTAAATATCTGGCTATGTGACCAATATACCTTCTTTAAATAAGATATTGGGCTACTGTGCTCCAAAGCAACTCAGATAATAATTGAGCCAAGAAAAGGCCCCTTGGCCAGCTTTCTTACATAATGAGTTTTTAAAAAATTAAAAGAAAACCTCATTCTGAGCACAAACCAGATCAGAGTGGAATTTTTGTTTAATAAACATCAGCAAATCAAAGCAAAATAGGACTTGTTCAGCCAAAAAACCAAGACGTTCTATTCTAAAGAAAAGGAATAATACTTAAAATCAAATTTAAATATGACTAGGTATTTTTTCAAAGCTCCCTGAGATGTTTTGTAGATTATACAGAAGCACCTAGAACAGTGGTTCCCAATCTTTTTTTGCCCATGCCCCACCTAAGCATCTCTAAAATCCTGATGTCCCCACCGCCCAGTGACATATAATTCTTACTATTCAAAAAGTGAACTCCTACTCATGTAGATGAAGCCTAAAAGGCCATTAACTTGGTTTAAACAAGGTTCCAATTGCCCCTATTAAAAATCAATAAATAATAAATAAATAAAATACTTGGCCACCTTTATCTGGACTCAGAAACTAAGCAGTACTGAGTCTACTTAATGCTTGGACAGGAGACCTCTAGCAAATACTAATTAAGCTTGACTTGAAGGAGATTTGACTCTTCTTTCCCATGAAAAGGATGACTTCAAATTTTGTGACTGATGAAAAAATACCCTCTATTGTGTTATTATTGCTATCCTTCATTTATAAGTTATTTGCTATCCTTCACTTATAATGCTCAAAAAACCCTAAAAAATTGTTCTTCATCTGAAATTTGTATCTTTTATTTTTATTTATATAAATATTGCATGCAAATTACTTAGAATCATTTCCAAATAAAATGGGAGGGAAAGACGTAATATCAGTGTCTCTATTCTACATCATTTAATCTGGAATGTAAATTTCCAGAACAAAAACTTCCAAACTGTAGTTGAATACTTGACATTTTTCATTTTTATCATTTTTATTTTAGAACATGATTGGGAAAGTAAATGAAGGGGTTAAAAATGAAAATGATACATGTTTTTATATTAGTTGACCCCAAATATTTTACAAATATTTTTCCCAAAGGGAAAGAATTATAAACAATATTTTTATGTTACTTTTTCCCACTTCTTTCTATGATTCAGTTTTTTTACGTTTAATTGCCAAATTTATGTGATGATGTCTAAAACGTGAGAGAGAGACAAACACAATGACAGATTTCTGTACTGCATCGATTATAGTAATTGGAATATTTTAGTAAATGCAACAAAAAGTATTTAACTCAAGATCTCAAATTGTCATTACAAATTCATTTACTTCAGCTCACATAAAGTTAGTATTCAATGACATCTAACTAGAACTCTACACATCAACTACTAATGGGATAGATTTATTTAAATCAAAGTTTAAAGCTACCAGACCAGCAGCTCAATTTTTAATCAAATATTTTCAATGGTTTGAACTGAAGTTACTATACATTAATATCAAGAATCTAAGCACAAACAGGCTTCTCGTTTTAAAATATTGTATACTATTTCATTTATGCCCATAAGTGTTTGCTGAAAATAATTTACAATAGATGTTGTAAATGTTTGTTAGGTAATTTCAATTAGTTTTCTTTATATGATTTCCTAAAAATAATTCAGTAAAGAATTAGTATAAAGTTCAGAAGAAAATATGGCAATCTTAGAAGCATAGCTCTAAGCATAGCATAGAAATTCTGGGGATACAAAAATGTATTTACATATTGAAGAATATGTTCATTGAGAGTTTGATTTATCTACAAAGATTAGTAGCATGTGACTACTACTTAATGTACCATTTTAGAGACTATACAAACATATTGATAGTGACCAAGAGTTTTGAATAGACATTCCTAGTTTTATAAAAGATTCACATACCGTAAAATATATATCACAGGCTGAAAGAATTCAGCCTTTCCTAAGAATTTTCTATTTTCTACCAGGGACAACCCAGGCCTTATATATATTGCTAGGGGCTGTTGTTGCATCCTCTTCTATTTAATTTTGGGGGGATTTAGGAATATTTCTAATGAGGGGGGGATTATTCATTTATTTGATTGATTGATTGATTGATTGATATGTTACCCCTCTATGAGGACTCATCTATCCTTAAACTTATCAGTAAACAATACTACACTCAAAGAATGTAATGTCCCCTCCCTTTCAAATATTTGTTAAATCTAAGCCTGGAAGCAGAATAAACTCGAAAGAGCAAACTGCCTTTCTTTTTTATACATTCAGCAATCATCTTTTCTGCAGTTCAGAAGAATGGTAGCAGAAAACTAATTTTCCTATATAAACATGTTATCTCTATAATTAATTTATATTTGTCCAAACTTGCATCTTCATGCCCGTTCTGTTATATAATATTCTTCCTTAAAAAAAAAATACAGTAATACACTACCACTAATCACCTGAAACTAGAATCCAGGGCCTGGAAATCAATTGCAATGTGGTTAGATGTGAACATTCAACCAAATTGAATTACTCTATGGCATCTATGCTGGGTGTTACTGGCAACGTTCATAATCAAGAACTCTGATCAAATCAGCATACAACAAATATATTTCTCTAGGGAGATAAACACGTTTTGAGTCGCAAGCCACCAAGATAACTGTTTAACCTGCAGTTTTGAGTTTTAAACTCAAGTCCACTAGTCCTAGATCAGGAGCAACATATTAATCTTTTTTTTTTAAATGCCTATTTCATCAGAAATCTTGACTCATATTATCTTGGCTACCATGTTATGCTAGCTTGTGTTGTTCATTCACATCTCTATCTTAACTCAATCTCTCCAGCCACAGATTTTAAGGTACAGGAGGATATTCAGGAGAATATCCTTAAGACACAGAGATCATAATATTAAGGCAGAATCACCTAAAGAGTGATTTTGCAAGAATGCCAGGTTTGAATAAATATGTTTAAGAAACTCACAGTAATTCTCTGGAATGCCTTAGGTATAAAAATCTGCAAGCAGTTTACAATATTGGTTTGCACATAGGTTTCCCCCAAAGCATTTTGAAATGTTTTACAATAATATGAAAGGAGACCATACAACTGTTAAAGACAAGAAGAGAAAGCTGATCAACAAATATAAGATGTAAATGGACTTTCTGGTTTTTCTTTGCAGATGTTTTACTTCTCATCCAAGAAGCTTCTTCTGCTTCTACAACCCAGATGACTGAGAATCTCCATAGACAAATATAAAATACCCTTTTTAAATCTATGAATGGACTGATTGGAAGAACTATGACTCTGTTATTGAAGACGGCGTGTTGAATGCGAGAGCTCCAGGCACCACAGGGATTTTTATAATGCGTGTGCCAATCTCATTACACTAGTGACGGAAACTGAAGGGCAAATTTGGTCCGTGCCCATGAAATATATTGCATCAAGGTCCAATATTGATGCATGGCTGTACTACTTTAAAATTATCTGGCACAACTTTTATTCCTCGTGATTTTGAATCATAACCACTAAATTACTTCTAAAGTCTTTTTGAAACAAGTCTTGTAATGAATATTTTTCCAAGGTCTATTTTTAAATCTGCTACTAATGCCACTGGAGTTTGAGAACATAAATTTTTCTTAGCTTCTTTTTATGTGATTCTAAGTTATTGCTTCTCCAGGATTTGTAAGTGGGCGTCGTTAATGTATGATAGGAAAGGCAGAAAGTTTCAATCACACAAGCACTGAAGAAGGAAAAAAGGAGCACAAGCAGGGTTTGGCAAAGGAGGGAGGGAGGGGAAGAGAAGAAGAGAGAAAGAGAGCATACATTCCTTTGCTTGTAATTGATCTGATGAATATGAAGGCATAAGACTTGCTCCCCTAGGAATGAACCATGTCTTTTTAAAATTCCAAATCATATACCTGCTGCAAGTGTAGGCTGATTGTTTTCCTGGAAAGACAAACTGTCCATTCCTAGCTTATCAGAGAAGTTGATAAAATAATTAGTAGGATGGGAAGGCTTTCAACCAAACAGAAACTTGATTGAGTACAGGTAGTTCTCAATTTACAACCGCAACTGAGCCCAATGTTTCTATTTATAAGTGAATTTTGCCCCATTTTATGACATTTCTTAACATAGGTTACCAAAAGTTGTTAAGTGAATCAGTGTAGTTATTAAGTTAGTTAACATAGTTATTAAGTGAATCTGGCTTCCCCATTGACTTTGTAGAGGTAGCAAAAGGGGACAATGCGATCCAGAACATTAAAACTATCATAAACCACCATCTGAATTTGATCACGTGACCATACAGACGTCTGCAAAGCTCATAAGTGTGAAAAATGGTCATATCACTTTTTACAATTTTGTAAGAATTGTTAAAAATAACAACCCAACCTAAAAAATTGTAAAGAAAAAACTTTTTACAATTTTGTAATTGATCTGAGGAATATGAAGGCATAAGAATTGCTCCCCCAGGAATGCACTGTAAAAATGGTCATAAGTCACTTTTTCCACTGCTGTTGTAACTTTGGATGGTCACTAAATGAACTGTTTCAAGTCAAGGATTACCTGTAAAAGATTAGTTTTGTTTATTGGACTATCCTCTCACAGTTTTATATATTTCACTAAAATAAGCTGTCATTAGGCTTCATGTATCTCTTACAATACAGCTAAGTCCTCAACAGTTCGTTTAGTGACAGTTCCAAGTTCTAACAGCACTGGAAGAAAAATGACTTATGACCGTTTTCACACTTACGACCATTGTAGCATCCCCACAGTCACGTGATCAAAATGCAGATGTCTGGCCACTGACTCATATTTATGATGGTTGCAGCAATCCAGGGTCATGATCATATTTTGTGACCTTCTGACAAGCAAACTCAATGTGGAAGCCATCTTCACTTAACAATCATGTTACCAACTTAACAATTGCAGTGATTCACTTAACAACTGTGGCAAGAAAAGTCATAAAATGAGTTATTAACAAATAAGTCTCATTTTCATGTGTGAAGCAGAGGGTGGAATCTTCTGTGTATCACATGCGCGGAATGCCCACCTCTAAATTAGAAAAAGAGATTAAGAGGGTGTTTTTTTAAAAAACCCTCCTTCTTAGAACAGTACATACTTTATTCTGAATTCAAAAACTCTTCATAATCCTCTTTTAGTTTAGATTAATACAGCCTGACTTTGTATTATTAGCCTTATTTATCTGAATCTATGCTATGTGTACTTTAGTGCAAAAATGAAACTATATGAATGGTTTGAATTCCAAGTATCCCACACACAGCATGCTGTGCTTCCTGGATCAATGAATAAAGTTTACAAATCTGGATGACGAAACTCTATGAGGGAGGGAGAGAAACAGAGGTTTTCAAAGAGATATAACCCTGAATTTACAATATAGACGTAACTCTAAAAGCTAATTTGTTCATTTTCCAACCCAAAGGTAGATAGCCACTGGTTTAAAACACAGATTTATATTTGTTCAATTTAATTCCAAGCGACAAAAATTTTACCCATAGCTCATATCTAGGGTCTAAAATTATACTAAGAACGTATGGTATTACCCATGCTCCCTGCCTTTAAAAGATAACCATACTTGGAATAACACAAATGTCTTGCGTTTCTAAACATAAAACACTGGTGTCATAAAAGAAAAAAAGAGTTTCAGCAGCTTGTAACGTGCAGCATTGATCAAAAGCATTGCAGCAGAGGCAGAGTAACGACACGGACACAAAGAGATGGATTTAAAATGGGTCATTTTTATTAATTAAATTTGCATAATTTATTCCAATAAATTAGCATAAATTAACTATAACCCTAAACAAGGACCCGCAGGGTCAAACAATTGCTTCCGGGGCAGAAAATGACGTCAGAAAAACTTCCGGGGCAACTTATGGGCGTAGCTCCATGCTGATCCAGGTGAAGGGCCACGCCCCTGCATGTGGGAGGTCCCGCCGTCTAACCCCTACAAGGGGAAGGAAATGGGCGGGACCCAAAGACAGGTTCCCCCCAATTGCTCAGGTCGTTAACACCATGAGCCTTTGGAGAGAACCTGTCAATCATCCCCAAAGATGCCCAACGGAGAACACGCAGTTGCTAAACACCACCCAGTTTTCTGCCCCTAACCTGCCTACCCAAATGACCAGAGGTAAGCCAATTAGCCTAAATGGGGGGCGAAGCACCCCCTAACCACATATCTGGCACCGCAGTGTGGAATAGGCGAAAAAACGGTCACAGGAAATACCAAATACCCTAAGGGTGACCCACAGTGGCACACTGAAAGATAGGGAGGGCGGGTGGGTGTTCACTTCGTCGTCCAGGGCGAAAAGGAGGCCCTGAAGCCTGTCCAGCCCTTTTATAGGGCTGACAGGCTTCGCCCCTGGACGACGTCATCAGCTGGGCTGAATCTTCCAGAAGCTGGCCGAGATCTCGCGAAATCTCACGAGATCTCGTCCTATCCAAGATGGCGGCCACGCCGAAGGGCCGTGTCTCCCTGGCCCTGCAGCAAATCCGGGCCGGGGAGTGAAGCACCGGCCAGGCATTCTTTTTAAACCATTTAGCAATCCTGGTCTGGTCCATTCATTATTTGCTTCTTGACAACATAAAGTTAAATCTCCTTTGTTCTGAATTTCTCTCTTTGCACAGTAGCATTCCTCCAAAGGGGAATAACAACAAGGAATGGGATGCTAGCCCATCACACATTCCATCTAATTAAATAAGACAGAGATTTCAGAGAAGGGTGCAACGGCAGGGCATATGGCTTGCAGCATCTAGTTTATGTAAAGCATGACACAAAAAAAGTTGACTGCTGAATTTTGGAGCAGTGAAGCAATGGCAGCATTTCTATATCTTTCCTCTATCCCTTTCTAACTAAGGAGACTGGAAGTTTATTTGCAATTATTTCTAATGAGCCTATTTGCCTTTCTTCTGGGTAATTTTATGAAATGCACAGAGGAGGGGGGAAAAAACAACAAAATAGAACAAATGACTGGATGAACATTCTGTGAGTACAGCACTGTGAGCAATGTTATGAGCTTACATCCTACAAAACGTTACACACTGTTATACAAGCATAACAGGGTGCCAGTACTGAAGCTACCAAATATAATGTTTATAATCTGTATTTTTAAGGCTGTCTTTCCAACCGCAAATTAAATCAGAAATACCTACACAAATCTGTATAGGGAGGCTGCTTGGAACTTCTATGTTCAACATATTCTAGTCATCCAGAGACTTGTGGAATGGGCAGACATGATAAATTTAAATAAGAACAACAAAAAATAAAAGTATGTATATTCTTCAGAGATATGTTCGTTTGATGCATGCTTTGCTGCAACAAATAAAGGCTGCCTTTTCATATGGCACTCATTTATTTTAATGCACTTTGCTTACTTTATGAAAAACCAGCATTTATTTATTTGTTATGTATTATAATCTGGAAGAATTTAAATTGAAATAGTTATCCTTCTGGAGCACTAGAATCTTGGAACCTCTAATATGCATGCAAACATAACCAAATCCCCAGGTATAGAATAGGTGGCACGTAGCTCAACAGCAATAAATGTGAGATGGATCTAGGAGTCCTAATGGACAGTCATTTAAGTATGAGCCAGCAGTGTGCTACAGGTGCCAAAAAAGTCAATGCAGAGTGCATCTGGAACCACCTGCTACCGCACAAATCCCAGCGACTGATAAGGTCCCAGAGAGTTGGCCTTCTCCGGGTCCTGTCAACTAAACAATGTCGTTTCATGGGGCCCAGGGGAAGAGCCTTCTCTGTGGCGGCCCCAGCCCTCTGGAACCAACTCCCCCCAGAGATTAGATCTGCCCCCACCCTCCCTGTCTTTCGTAAACTACTCAAGACTCACTTATACCACCAGGCATGGGGGAGTTGAGACACCTTTCCCCCCAGGCTTTTTTTAATACTTTGTTTTATGTTTGGTATGAATGTGCTGTTTGGTTTTTTAAATAATGATAGGGTTTTATATGCTTTTTAATATTAGATTTGTTCCACTGCTATATTGTTTTTATTACTGCTGTGACCCGCCCCGAGTCTTCGGAGAGGGGCGGCATACAAATCTAATAAATAAATAAATTAAATAAATTAAACAAACAAACAAACAATAAGTAAGTAAATAAACAAACAAACAAACAAACAAACAGACAGATAGTATTAAGACCACATTGGAATACTGCATCCAGTTCTGGTCACTGTGATACAAAAAAGATGCAATTCTAGTAGAAAGAATGCAGGGAAGAGCAACACAAATTAGAGGACTGGATACTGAAGCATAAGATTAACAGTTGTGGGAATTTGAGTACATATGAAGAGAAGGACTAGAGGTGACACTATAGCAATTCTCCAAAGTACCTGAGGGCAGGACAAGAAGTAATGGATAGAAACTTATCAAAGAGAGAGCCAAACTAGAACTAAGGAGAAATTTCCTGATAGTTACAACTGTCTAGTCCAGTGATGGTGAATCTTTTTTTTCCTCAGGTGCCGAAAGAGCGTGAGCATGCGCTATTACACATGCGCAAGTGCCCACGCCCATAATTTAATGCATGGGGGGGGGCAAAACACCTTTCTGAAACAGCCTGTTTCCCAACTTCTGGTGGGCTCAATAGGCTCGTGTTTCGCCCTCCCCAGGCTCCAAAGGCTTCCCTGGAGCCAGGGGAGGATAAAATCACCACACACATCCCGAGGATCTCTGGAAGCCAAAAACGCCCTCAGAGCCTCTGTTCAAGCCAAAAATCAGCTGGCCAGCACACACATGCACATTAGAACTGAGCTAGGGCGACGGCTCATGTGCCAGCAAATATGGCTCTGCTTGCCACCTACGGCACCCATGCCATAGTTTCACCATCGCTAGTCTAGTCAGTGGAAAGTTTGCCCCAGGGGTGGGCTGCTGTCTGGACGGGGGGGGGGGGACAACGACACAGTGGGGTAGCGAAAATGGAACTCCACCTTAGACCACTCAATTTGCACTGAAAGATGTTGAAAGAAAATGCAGGGCGTCCTGCATAAGCCACGCCCACAGTGTGGTAGTAAAAATTTTGGTAGCTCTTCACTGGTTTGCGCCCAGAAATTGTAGGTGCTCCGTCACTGGAGATCTTAAGGAAAAAAGTGTGTAGCCATTTGTCCAGAATAATATAGGAGAGGAGCGGCATACAAATCCAATAAATAAATAAATAAATAAACAAACAAACATTAGAGGACCTCTAAGATCCCTTCCAACTCTGTTACTCTGTAAGACATATATAATAGTTCTATTTCTGTAGTTGGATAACTCAAAGAAAGTAGGTATATACCATTCAGATGTCCTGCTTTGAAAATGAGTATGGTGAAGCCAAAAAACAATTACTACTGGTATAACGTCACTAAGAAAATTCCTCATTATCTATAATATATTACCAACTGAAAATGCACTAAATGTCTTTCATAGCTTTAAAAAAGCATATTGGTTTTATGCACATTACTAAACAGTTTATTCTTTTTTTCTGTAACTATACATAACATGTATTTATTGATCGTTATTTCTGTGGCATCTATATTCATTAATTACAACTAAAATTGAATGTAAGCATTTTGGAGTAAAAAAGAATGAGGAAATTTTCAATAGGCAGAATAATCATAACCAAGGTCAAAAAAGTTGCAAACAAAGGAATTATGTAGGAAACTAGGATTAATGGGAACATTCAGAGAAGCTTCTAGGCTGCCAAGAAGATAACAGCAACAATGAGATCTCTCGAATATTATCTGTAAGCTAAAGAATTTGTTAAAAGTTAGAATAGCTGTGCTATAAAAAGCAGCTGGATGAGTTCCACTTATGCTAAGAAACGCCACAGATGCTATATTGTCAAAGTTCTGACCTCTGAACAAATCCATCATATCTTCAGAGATTACCTCTATATCCTTCTTCACTGTTATCAGAGAGTATAGCCAATTATCGAAATGCAACAAAGAGACTGGCACCTTCTTTCACTTATGGTGGTCCTGCCTCAAAGCCAGAGGATTTTGGAACACAATACAGAGGTGGTTATCAGAAATTATAAAGGAGGAAATTGAATTCACCCCCGAAGGTATGTTGCTAGGAATTTGGAGGAAAAAATATTCTAAGCAAACCTGTTATCTATTAATGCATATAATAACTGCAGCCAGAATATCCTATGCCCAATTATGGAAAAACAAAAAGGCCCTACCGGAAAATAATACCATCGATAAAATCTATAAATGTGTAGAAATGGACAAAGTGACTATAGAAATTAAGGGAATAAACGATAAAGAATTTGGCAACATATGTTGGTATAAATGGATTGAAGATAGAAACAAGGTAGCATGATACAATGTTAGTGTACAAAACAGATAAACACATAATACTGATACAGTGATCCCTCAAGTTTCGCGATCTCGATCTTCGCGAAACGCTATATCACGATTTAAAAAAAAATATTAATTAAAGAAAAAACCACTTCCGGGTTTGGCTTCGGGAGTCAGCTGGGAAGCGGCGCGGCTGTTTTAAAAGGTCGCAGCCAGCCTGGGGGGCTTCCCACCACCACCCCGAACCCCCAACCCGGGTTCGGGGGGGGCTGGGAAGCTCCCCAGGCCGGCTGCGACCTTTTAAAACAGCCGCGCCGCTTCCCAGCTGAGTCCTGAAGCCAAACGCGGAAGTTCGGCGGGCGGACAAGCGGCGGCCGGACAAGCAGCGGCCGGACAAGCGGCGGCCGGACAAGCGGCGGGCACGGCAGCAGCGAGGAGCCGAAGATCGGGGTTTCCCCTTTGCGGCGCTGCCGAGCAGATCAGCTGCTGGGCGGCGGAAGGAACCTTCCCTGGGCCAGGTGCGGAAATAAAAACACCATCTGCGCATGCGCGGCCATGGAAAAAAAGGGTGCGCATGCGCAGATGGTGTTTTTACTTCCGCACCACTATATTGCGAAAAATCGAGTATCGCGAGGGGTCATGGAACGTAACCCTCGCGATACTCGAGGGATCACTGTATAGATAATATTTAAGGGAATACAAAAATAGATGGATAAGTAGAGAAAGCTATTTACATACTGAGTCCTTTTCCTACCTGCTATGCCTATCGATATCTCTATATATCTATAAATGTATATACTTATTACCTATCTATCTTACTTAGATACCTATCTCACTTTCTTGACCAGAATACATTGTACATAGATTTGTAAATAAGAAATACAATGAAATGGGCTATGATCTGTAAAAGACTATTGCGATGTACTGTATATTCATTTTTAATTTGAAAAATTAATAAATTTTTAAAAAGAGAGAACATAGCCAATTACACTACTAACTAACATCCTTAATAAAATAAATTGCATTGAATTTGTGGGTTGTTCTCATGTTTGAATGGTTCAATATTCCATTTTTAACCATCCAAAATTGTCGCTTTACCAAACTTTACCCTTTACTCTTTACCCACTCTACCAAAAGGGAGAGGTAGGTTTTGCTTGCCTCTTGAGAAATATTCGGTAATCCTTTTGGTTCAATGTGTTATACTACACTTTGCAATGTTTGGGCCTTTTATTTCTTCAGAATTTTTGGTGGACCTACATATATGTTTCCATTATTACTGAAAATGCATGAACATGTAGCCTGGGATTTTACAGTCCAATCTAATGTAAGATCCTCAATTTTTCTTCCCAAACCTAGGAAAGCACACAAGTCTGACCATTTTATGCCAAAGATCCTGAAAAGTCAATGTGTCCTTGTGGACAACAGTTTTGGGAGCATTATTTATACAATAAAGAAAATAAATTCTTGGACTTCATCCAGAAGATAGCAACTCCTAGTTATAAAATGGCTGGAAAAAATATTGTCTCAATTATAGGTCTTTTATCTGCTATCAGTAATTGGGAACCTTTCAGATTTGTGAGTTACTTGAGCAGAAAATTTGATGCCTTTGAGACCTGAACAAGAAAGTTAATTCCACATCTCTGTCTTAAATCTTTAAATGATAGTTTCACATTAAAATTTGTATTTCATGTTCATTCATTTGAATTTTATTTTTGATTCTATTTCTAGAGAGAAATTGTGATAGAACATTTAATTACTTTCCTTTTGATAAAAGATTGCTGCACATAATTACTTGTCTGTATCAAAATGCCAAGATTCAAGTCAGATGTGGTTCTGATGTACCCTAAATGCCAGAAGAGAGATTCAATAGAGTTTTTATCCTTGTTCCTAATGTTTTTATCTTACATACTGTATTCATAAACCTTCTATCTCTTTTATTTAACCCATTTTCTGTCTGAACATAAAATTCTACTGCAACTGTATTCTGACAACATTGTACTTTTGTTGTTGATTAGGCTAAAATGTCTAAAAAAGGCCATTTTTTATTTTTTCTATATTCCTGGAAACTAGATCTTTATAATACCAATTGCTTTCAATGGTGCAAAGGCAAACTATCATTTCTTATTTAATAAAAGGGGTAATTTTACACCTGCAGCTTTGCCAAATTTCTAAAGCTTTGCCACAGCTTCTATCCAATGTCCTTGTCGCTGAATCCATTGCTACCATTTTGACAGTAGATGTGAAGATATACAGTGATCCCCCGGTTATTGCGTCCCCGACCATTGCGAACAGGGTAATTTGCGATTTTTGAACCCGGAAGTCAAAACACCATCTGCGCATGCGTGCCCTTTTTTTCTATGGGCACGCATGCGTAGATGGCGCCGGGCAGATCAGCTGCTGGGCGGCTTCCCTGGGTCTTCCCCCTCTTGCTGGCGGGAGGGCGAAGCCCCCCCAGCACCCGCTCGCCCGCCCTTCGCCCTTCGCCCGGGAAGTTCGCCAGGAGTCAACGGAGAACGGCGCGCCTGTTTTAAAACGATCGGAGCCGGCCGGCTCCGATCGTTTTAAAGCAGGCGCGCCGTTCTCCGCTGACTCCTAAAGCGGGGAAGTTCGCCAGGAGTCAGCGGAGAACGGCGCGCCTGCTTTAAAACGATCGGAGCTTTCCAATGAGTCCCGAAGACAAACATCAAACTTCCGCGTTTGTCTTCGGGACTCATTGGAAAGCCGCGCGGGTGTTTTAAAACGTCGCCGCCGACATGGGAGGCTTGCTAGCACCCCCCCAAACCCGGGTTGGGGGTTCGGGGGGGTGCTAGCGAGCCCCCCATGTCGGCGGCGACGTTTTAAAACACCCGCGTGGCTTTCCAATGAGTCCCGAAGACAAACGCGGAAGTTTGACGTTTGTCTTCGGGACTCATTGGAAAGCTCCGATCGTTTTAAAGCAGGCGCGCCGTTCTCCGCTGACTCCTGGCGAACTTCCCCGCTTTAGGAGTCAGCGGAGAACGGCGCGCCTGCTTTAAAACGATCGGAGCTTTCCAATGAGTCCCGAAGACAAACGTCAAACTTCCGCGTTTGTCTTCGGGACTCATTGGAAAGCCGCGCGGGTGTTTTAAAACGTTGCCGCCGACATGGGGGGCTTGCTAGCACCCCCCCAAACCCGAGTTGGGGGTTCGGGGGGGTGCTAGCGAGCCCCCCATGTCGGCGGCGACGTTTTAAAACACCCGTGCCGCCCCCAATCTTCGGCTCCTCGCTAGCGCTGCGGAAGTTAAAAACACCATCTGCACATGCGCAGATGGTGTTTTTACTTCCGCAGCGCTACTTCGTGAAAACCCGCTCGTTGCGGGGGGTCCTGGAACGGAACCCTCGCAACGAGCGGGGGATCACTGTATAAGAATATAATTTATCACAAGATTGCACTGTAGAGTTGTTTTATGGGAGGGTCAATAAATTAGTAGCATCTTACTACTATATCATTTACAACAACTTATAAAATACGGGTTGTCCTTGAATTACGAAGATTTGTTACAATGGCATGGAACAAATGGTCATTATGACTGGTTCCTGGAGTTCCATCTCTCCTAGCACCCGTACAGTCCTGTGATTGCAATTTGAGTGCTTAGCAACAAGATTGCACTTACATCCAGTTGCAGAATCCCATAATTATGTAATTGCCATTTGCAACCTTCTCTGTAAAGTTAGCAGGAAAGGTTGCAAACCACTGAGGTTTTATAATCTCACTTTTCAAAATTTCCTAAACTTCTTGAGATATTTTCCCCTTGAGGATTCTCATGCATGGAATCCGTCTCAAGCTCTCTCTAAGTTTATTGAAATTAGCTCTCTTAAAGCCCAAGACTGTAGTTTGACTTGTTCTACTGTTTGTGCTTGCATAATGTCGAATTCCAATATTGCATGATCACTCCCTCCCAAGTTTTCTGCAGCTTAACACCTTCTATCATTTCATCTCTTTGAGTGAGAATTAAGTCCAATGTGTCTAATCTCCTTGTCTCCCTTACCTTTGCTAGGAAACAAAACTATCTTCTGGGGTGTTAGGAACCTGCTGGATCTTCCACTTGGTGCAGAGTTTGTCTCCCAGTTGATGTTAGGGTAGTTAAAATCCCCCATTACTATTGTGATGTGCCAAAATACAATAACTTTTACAAAATTGATTTTTTAAACTTGTTTGTGTAGGAAGAAAATCCAGTCCAGTTCCAAAACGGGAGAAAGGCAGTGAAAATAAAATGGAGGCCATTTGGAAAGAAGCACCCTGTTTATTGATGAGCAGAACCAAGCACAGCATTCAGTTCAGAGACAGCTGACAAATTGGCTTGATGAGTGAGAGAATTTTTATACAGTTTACAGTACAGTGGTACCTCATGATACGAACCCCTCACCATACGAACAACCCGAGATACGAACCCGGGGTTTGGAAATTTTTTGCCTTTTCTTACGAACATTTTCCGTCTTACGAACCCGCC
This sequence comes from Erythrolamprus reginae, assembly GCF_031021105.1. Lineage (NCBI taxonomy): Eukaryota > Metazoa > Chordata > Lepidosauria > Squamata > Dipsadidae > Erythrolamprus > Erythrolamprus reginae. The sequence goes on from NC_091950.1 coordinate 194,480,587, forward strand.
GCCACCGCGAAGCCCCGCCGCCCGGCTGTCGCTTTTTGAAACAGCCGGGCAGCGGGGCTTCTCGGCAGCCTCCCGAACGCCGAACCCAGAAGTTCAGCAAAAGTTCAGGTTCGGGAGGCTGCCAAGAAGCCCCGCCACCTGGCTGTCACTTTTTGAAACAGCCGGGGGCTTCTCAGCGTCCTCCTGAACCCGAACGCCAAACCCAAACTTCCGGGTTCGGTGTTCGGGAGGCTGCCGAGAAGCCCCTCCCCGGCTGTTTCAAAAGGTAACAGCCGGGCGGCGGAGCTTCTCGGCAGCCACCCGAACCCGAACTTTTGCCGAACTTCCGGGTTCGGCATTGGGAGAACGCTCAGAAGCGCACGGCTGTTTCAAAAGGTGACAGCCAGGCGGCGGCAGTTTTTTGCGGGGGGGGGGGGGGGTTCGTTGCACGCATTAATTCACTTTACATTGTTTCCTATGGGAAACAATGTTTCGTCTTAAGAACTTTTCGCCTTACGAACCTCCCCCGGGAACCAATTAGGTTCATAACACGAGGTATTACTGTATTTTGTAATTTTCAGGTTTGCTTTGTGTGCTTTTATAATTTGATTGGTGGTGAGTTAATCCTATTATGTCCTAAAGGTCATGTCCTATCCTTCTTAATTCCATCAACTGGAGCCGAAGGTGTTTTGTTTGTGAATAGATTGGCCCATCTCCATCTGCTGGAAGATGTTGGGGCTGCTTTCTGCCTTTGTTAAGATTTTTCTCCATTTCTCTTTTGGGGAAATATAATGTTCTACCTCTTTTTATATTCCCCAAAATATTTCATTCTTCTAGGAGGGGGAGGGGGTTGTTCCCACATTTGTTTGTTAAGAAAACTTATGCGGCTGCCCATCTCACTCAGGGTGACTCCAGGCAGCCCGCAGAAATAGAACTCCATATACAAAGCCCAGTTAAACACACACACCCCCCCCCGGCAACAACAAATCACTGGATGGGTTCCATATCACCGCAGGCCTGCTGACAAAACCAATGATTTCAGGGCCTTTCCAAAGAGTATCAAGCTGGAGGTCAATGTTATTTCCGTGTGGATGTTGTTCCCCAGGGACATTAAATTGCAAGTCACTCACAGCTCTGCATATATGTGTACGTTCAACTCCTTTGCTTTATGGGCAGTCTGGTAGAAACATGGGCTTTGTATGTACATGCACACAATGGATATCTTGCAGGGCTTTGCAACAGACATCGCTGTTTCAACTCTAAATAGAAAACATTTGGTTCACCCATTTGTTTACATATTTTATGAAACACCTCATTTGAATAACTTCTGTCAAAAGGGAGCTGCTATCATATATGACTCCATTGTATCTTCTTATGTGAGGTAACTGGGGGGGATGTGTAGGTTAAATAAAAAATAAATAAATGAGCTAGAATTTGTAAACTGGTACAGAATTAAAAGGTAGTGAGGAAAGAGTAAAGTGATCCATTCAGAATAAAATCTGATACATTCAGATAATCTGAATATAGTGATATATTCCAACCCTGACATTTACCATTTTTTTCACATCAACTACTGCATTATGTCTAATAAATGCTGATGAAATCGAAACAATTCACTGCTACTAAAGCTGTTGAGCTACATATTGAATAATTAATGGAAGAAATCAGCTTAACTTTTACATGGATCTATTCTGGATATGTGTAACATTTTATTTTATTTTACCTAGAGCAAAGGAAAATTGGACTTTCCAATTTCATGATGCTGAAATTAATGTAACGGTACTGTAATTTGTAAGCTTTGAGCAGTGAAAAAATTAAAGTTATGATAGCTTTCATCCACTTGATGGCAGTGTGAACAGGCTAGGCCTGTTTCCTTTTTTCAGGCTGAGATTGTCAGGAAGAACTGTAGGGCACAAAGCTGAACAAAAATTCTTAGATTATTGGAAATAACCAAGTTGCTAATTTGTGCAAATCCCATATATTATGTCAACTTTAAGGCTTGTGGACTTTGACTCCCAGAATTCTCCAGCCAGCAATGCTGGCTAGAGAATTCTGGGAGTTGAAGTCTATGTTATAATTCTATAATTCATATTTCTTCAGTGTATTTGAAACATAATTTTTAAAAGTTAAGTTGAAAACAATAAAACCAAGTTTAAATTTAAACATGAAACTTCTAAAAATTATTAACAAAGATAATGTTTTCTAGATACTCTTATCTTTCTAGTTTTTCAACTTGTATTTTAAAATTACAGTATACATTTTGAGAGATATGTTGACTAGATAATAAACTTAATCCTTTCATCAATTCTACTTTACCATCAATTAGTTATGCTTTATTATTATTATTATTATTATTCATAATAATAATAATAATAATAATAAAGTATAACTAATTAATGGTAATAATAATATATAATAATATATAATAATAAATAACTTATTAGATTTGTATGCCGCCCCTCTCCGCAGAGTAAATAAACATCTTCCTTTTCAACTCTTAGAGAGAAAGAGAGAGGGAGGGAAAGAGAGAGAGAGAGAAGGAGGGACGGAGAGATTTATCCCTTATTTTGAACAAGTTTATATATAGTCATCTTGGTCTTGTTTTTAAAAGTCTTATCTTCATAGGCATTATTTTGGGTAAAAAAAATCCTATTGGCTTCAAAGCTAAATTGGACATGGATACAGATTTCATTCAATATTATAAGAATGATGCAGTCCAATAATAGCATTTATTAATTTTATATTTTAAATTACATCAAATCAGCAAATGCTAATGTATCATGCTAAATCGAGTGGTAATTACTAGAAGTCAGCATGGATAGAGGAGATGTTAGATTAATCTTATCCCAGTTTTCCATTAGATAACTACCTTGTCATATTGTGTAAGAGTTGTAAACGTATCATGGTAGCAAACCATTTAATAAATAGCCAATTATTTTTTATTAGTATACTGACTAAGTATAGCCTAGCAAGCATCATTAAATAGATACATAACTAATTCAAAAATCATATCCCCAAAAATGCTTGCCTTGTTAACATTTGTATTAACAAGATTCAATCCTGGGCCCTTTACTGTCCAATATATTTTAATAATTGTAATGAAGTGGAAGATGGAATTCTTGACAAATTTCTAGATGGCATGAAACTATGTGGGAGTTAATATCCTAGAGACGATAGAAACAAGATTCAAAATGATCTTGATAGTTGGAAAAAATGAATTGAAACTAACATAATAAAAAGATAAATGCAAAGTTCTTCACTTAGTATAGAGGATTCAAATTATGGTAATAGGCACAGCTTGGGGATATGTGGCTTGGCACATTTACTTATGAAAACAGTATTTATGAAAAAAAAGTACTAATTGGTAGCAAACTCGATGTGAGCTAACAGCAGCAATAATGGCAAACAAATTTTTAGGCTACATCAACAGAAGCTAATTTTCAAAATCAAGGGAAGTGATACCTCCCCTAATTTGGGTCAGAACTTCCTTGAACATTATTTTTTTTAATTATTGAATTTTTTTATGTGGAAAACATTCAAAGTAAAATACAGCTAGTCCTTGGCTACTTCCATACATTTAGTCATTGTTCAAAGTTACAGCGGCACTTCAAAAATAAATGTATAACCAGTATCCAAGCTATCGCAGCACCCCTATGGTCACTTGATTGCGATCGGGACACTCAGGTATACAGTTTCTTAAAACATCATTAAAACATCACCACATGCAACCTTCCCTGTCAGTTTCCCACAAGCAAAGTCAATGGGGAAGATAGCAAGAAAGACGACTAGATGGTAAGTCACTCCTGTCACATAAAGTCTTTGCTAACTTTCCCAGAATCTCCCAACCTCTCCCAACTCATAGGCAGCCTTTGCTGGTCCCCTTAAGCCCTCTCTGGCCTCCTACAGTTCATTATATCAGCCTATATAATAATAATAATAATAATAATAATAATAATAATAATAATAATAATAATAATAATTTATTGGATTTGTATGCCGCCCCTCTCCGTAGACTCTTGAGATATCTTGAGAATACAGGGGAAATTAGGATTGCCAGAATTGCTGTTGCTAAGTGATGCAGTCACATCCACCTTCACTGATTATGGATGGTCATTAAGGAGAAGTTGGTCCACCATCTATCAAAATGCATTTGCATTTTATCCTCATAACAACTCCTCTATTACGTAAGTTGGGTTGAGAGAGAATGATTGACCCAACATTTACCCAGTACACTTCTCTGGTTGAGTGAAGACTTGACTTTGAGGCTCTCCGGTGTCAGTCTTAACACAAACATGTGAAACTTGCTGAAGCTTTGCTGAATCTAACATCTGATTGCATTTCACTGTGCACTGTCCTGCACCTTGACACACCTCAATTCTGTTTGTTATTTATTGGCAAAGTTTGGTATATTAAGATTATGCCCAAAGTATCTCACAGTATATTAAAAGACTAATTGTAATGATATAGTAACAACAATAAACATTATCATAGAATAACTGATATAACTACGGTATATCTCCCTCTATGAGAAAGATGAGTTGTTCCTAAAGATGATAAATAACTAAACAATAAACAATTTCAATCTAGCAATTTATAGCTCAGCATGTCAGAGAACCAAAATAGCATCTGAGAGAATGAATCAACTTCCATGTCTTATTTCTTTTAGCGTGGGGTCCGATTTAGTAACAAAGCCAATTTGGATTCTGCATCTTTCATTCCAACTTAAGGTCCCTTAAGATTACATCCAGGTCAAAAGCTCATCTCCCATCTGTTCTGGTTTCTGGTAGAAGTTTAGTAATTACAAATAACTCTCATTAAATGCATCATTTCATTAATAAAGCAACTCCGTTTATTTCTCTGCTCTCCTGTATTTCAACACCTTCCAAACATCACTTGGTCCGTTATCTCTCTCTCAGTTGCATTTCTCACATTCCTTTTCCTGCTTCACTTAGACAAGATTTATTTCCTAACTACATAGCTATAAAAAAACAGCAGCACTGACTAAATACAATACAAAATACTTTGGCTTACTTCAGCGTGACGAAAACCCCCTCCATATTTCTTTTCAGCAACGTTGAAACTCCACCCTTCTTCTCCACTAGCCCCCTGACGTGCCAAATACCTCACTACAATATTTAACCCATTCCTCTCCTTAATATCGTCTTCCAGACCTTTGCTCTCTACGTTTCTGAATCCTTCTGAATTTAGGATTAACCCAGCGAGCGTCTAATTCTCCCTCACTAGATCCTGAACTCATAGCCCCATCCTGTGTCTGGCCTCCCACCTGTTCTACTACCTGTAACCCCGGGTCCCCCACTAATTCATAAACACTATCTGAATCTGTGTCCTCAATATCTTCATCATCCTCCAACTGATCAAGAGTATGTACAACACCATCCCCACACCCACAAGTGCAATCATGAGGACAAATCTGATGCAAGGATTTCTAATTCCTTCCTGTGTTCAGTTTACTTTGGATTCTGCGTAAAGGAATGTATGCTGCATGGCATAAATCTCTCACTCTCTTACTCCCCTGTTCTTTTCTCACTACCAAAACTGTGTCAGGCCAACCTTTGATTTTGGGCCTGACATAGTATCAGAGAGAATAAAGCCTAACAGAAAGCAGAACAAAAAAAAAGGCAGACTTCTGTTCCATAGGAGAAGCCCTCCAATATTAGCCTACAATTGTTTCATTCTATCTCAATTACCTAAAATAAACACTAACATTATTTTCCTCCACAACTTCTACTTGACTCCTTTAGCCTCTCCCTCTCCCTCTATATACCAGAGGTGTCAAACTCAAGATCCGGGGGCCAGCCCCAGCCCGCTGGGTGCTTAGATCTAGTCCACAGGCCGCCTTGGAAACAGCAAAGGACTGGCCCACAGTACTTCTGCCATTAAAAATGGAACTTTGGGAGGGCTGTGCAGCCATTGCAGCTGAAACGGAGCTTGGGAGCCTGTTTTTGCTGGAAGAGTGCTCAGGCCACCACAGGGGACCCTGACATGAGTGATGTCAAGCTGGCCACACCCACCCTGGCCACGCCCACACCTCCAGTCAAACACAACCCTAATGCAGCCTCCAATGAAATCGAGTTTGACATCCCTGCTCTATATCAATCATGGAGCACAGAAGTAAGAAAGTTCAAATTTCAAGTTCAGCATCTCTAATAAGGGTCATTATTTTGCATACCTAATCAAATTATTTAAACCTGCCTACCTGGTTCCCATTATTCAATTAAAATGGCTTCCTTCAAATTAGGAATAATGCAACGGGGCACTGCTTCAAAGTTGACACTCCAAGAATGGTCAAGAATACCTGGCCGGTGACTTCATCCCCGGCCCGGTTTGTGGCAGGGCCAGGGAGACACAGCCCTCGGCGCAGCCGCCATCTTGCTTTTGGCCAAGATCTCGTGAGATTTCGCGAGATCTCGACCAGCTCCTGGGAGGCTTTGGCCTTCCCAGTGTCATCATCCAGGGGCAGAGCCTGCAGCCCTATAAAAGGGCTGGTCAGGCTCCAGGGCCTCCTTTTCGCCCTGGATGACGACGAAGCGAACACCCGGCTGGGATTCGCTTCTCTGGCGGCCATTTTAGGTTGCCTCGTGGCGTCGGCCATTTCAGCTATCCAGGCCTCATCGGAGGCCTTCTGGTTTGGAGCCGAGGGGCGAAGAGCTTCGAAGCCTCCCCTTGGGACCAAGGGGGAACCTTCCTGGGCTGGGGGCCTTTCCTCTAGGGGTGGTTTTTTGCAGCACCGTTGGGGTGGCTTGGGTCCAGGGGGGTGCGGCCTAGCGGGCCTACTGAGGCCTTTGAGCCTTCAGGCCTGGAGGCCTGGGGGTGAACCTTTCACTTCCCATCCAAGCTTGCTGGGATACCGAGGATCATTCCCATTTAGTTTAAAAATAATAATAATAATGGTTCCCATTATTCAATTGAAATGGCTTCCTTCAAATTAGGAATAAAGCGACGGGGCACTGCTTCAAAGTGGACACTCCAAGAATGGTCAAGAAATGTTGTTTATGAGGAGCCTGTTTCATTCAACTTCCAACTTTTAAGCAGCTTCATACTGTATGTGGTGCAGGTCTGAGACTAGAAAGCACAATTATATCTGTGGAATCCTTAGTGCTCTATGAGCTTGGTTGTTTTCGGGCAAGGTGTTTCATTATCTAACTAGGAACATTTCAGTGCATCCAGTTCATTCACTTCCATTGGAACATTTAGGTTGTTGATAACAGTTCAGTTTTTGCACACACAAAAAATGAAGTGGCAAAACCTGCAGAGCAAATTATTCTCCTAGGTTTACTTATCCAATTTTGCAATTAATTTTGCTTGGCAGTAACGGTAACTGGGAAAGAAAAATGAGTCAGCAGTAGCACAAGCAGCACAAATGATGAAAGTTGTAATAAGACTAGAGAAGGCAGTCTTTTGTAGCTATAATGATGAAGCAATATTTCACTGCCAAGCGGCACAATATAGAAACTGATTATCATTATTATCATCATTATTTTTTAATTAGCCTATAGGCCATATCAACGTACCAGGTTCAAACACACGTTACCAATAAAATCCTATACAAATAATTTAAAATAAGAGTAGAATAAAATACAAATTATAGGATAAAATACAATAATTTAATGCATAAATATGAAAAATAGAATAAAATGCCATAAAATTATATTTCTGTATTACCCCTACAAACTACCCCAATCACGCTCACATATGCTGATATCAGTCAGACCTTTTAAATCAGAAATTGTGTTGTATTAGATGTCATTTTCATATTCTGGCCACACATGAGGTATGTTGTTTTAATATGGGCCTCCCCCTGGGCCATATGTTTAATATATGGATCATGCAGCAGTGAAATCTACTTACTTTCCCTATTGGTTTGGAAGTGCGCACTTTGCATGTGCACCACCATTACATATGCTCTTTTACCCTCTGCGCATGTGCAGAAGGCTTTACGCATGCACAGGTTAACAAAAAGAAAATGGCGACTTCCGGGCAGGTAGGCAAAACCTCATGCTGCTGCTGCTACCAGTTTTCTGAACCACCGCGGCTGCTGCTACTACCGTGTTTCCCCAAAAATAAGACACTGTCTTATATTAATTTTTGCTCCAAAAGTTGTGCTACGTCTTATTTTCAGGGGGTGCCTTATATTTCTCAAATAAGACAAATTCACAGGCAGAAAAGCTGACACCCCCAAAGGAAGTGTACCGTACGGTACACTGATTACGGTACGGTACCTGTCAGTATGGCCCCCACACACAAAATTAACGGCACTTATATGGTACAACAGTATACTCCCGCTATTGCAGCTTCCGGCCACCAGAGGAACTACAGGCGGTGAGACAGCAGCAGACTGTGTCTGCTGTACTGGACGATACAAAGCAATGGAAGGGGCCAGCATGGGACGCCACATTATTACGGTACCGCTATGAACAGCTTTGAATGGTACCGTATGTTTTTCCACCATACCGTATGCAAACTTGACTACACCTTATTTTGGGGGGGTGCCTTATATTAGCAAATTCTGCAAAACCTCTGACATGCCTTACTTTCGGGGTACGTCTTATTTTCGGGGAAACAGGGTGATATGCCCTAACTGTGCTAAACCAGTAACATTTCACCCCGGGATCCTGGTACTTATTTCCTCCCTCCTTATACAAACAGAATAATATATGAGTCAGATCTTCTATTTCTTCAGCTCATTATTACAGTCAGGTGTAGCAATTACTACTTCCTTTCTCAATGGCAATAGGTAACAAAAATGCTACCCAGAACTCTTGTGCTTAAATCTACATCACACAAATGAAGGGGCCAAAATCACCTTTAATAACTTTTAAAATATCCAAAAGTACATTTATTATTTCTAACATTTATTGGACAATTAATTAATGTTTAGTTTAATAGAACATTACCCTCCCATATATTAAAAAGTCACCCAAACTGGAAAAATACAACTTTTGCAACAATTTGCAATGAAATTTAATAATGAAAAGCAACCTTTGCAGCAAAAACCCTAAAACATATAAATCAACTTGACAACAGCAAGCATAAAAGAAGGGGCAGGAACATGGCAAGTCAAAGGAAAATCAACAAAAACTTTACACTGATTGTGTACTACCCCTTGTATATTCTGATTTTGCAGGTATATTCTGATTTTGCAGCAAATTTCTTGACTCCACTCTTCAGTATCCTTAATGTAACTTATCTGTTAGATGGATAGCTATATAAATTGAATGACTGACTGAATGACTGATTGAATGAACGAATAAGCAAATGTCAGGTCTAAGCCTAATTAAACTAAATTTAATTCATTCAGTTTAGATGCTGCTCAATTCCAGACACTGGTTGCTATAACTGTTGCAATCGGTCTTTTAATACTGAGAACATTGACTTTCATTAATAGAGCCTGAAGCTCATTTGCATGTTCAACTATCAGAGTAGTGTCGTCAGCATAGCACTGCTATTTATGTTTTTTCCTAGAATTTTAAAACTCATCTTCTTTCAATCCATTTCCCTTAATATATGTTCAGCATGTAGACTGAATAAGTAAGGTGCAAATACACAGCTTTATCTTATTCTTTTGCTAACTTGTAGCTGGTTTGTTTATCCATGTTCTATCTGTACTTGTGCCTCCTCGTTTCTATACAGATTTTGTATGAAGACAATAAGATGTTTTTCAAAGCACATTTATTTATTTATTTATTTATTTATTGGATTTGTATACCGCCCCTCTCCGCAGACTCGGGGCGGCTAACAACAATGATAAAAAACAACATGTAACAATCCAATTTAATAAAACAACTAAAAACCCTTATTATAAAAGCCAAACATACACACAAACATACCATACATAACTTGTAATGGCGTAGGGGAAGGAATATCCTAACTCCCCCATGCCTGGCGACAAAGGTGGGTCTTGAGTAATTTGCGAAAGACAAGGAGGGTGGGGGCCTTTCTAATCTCTGGGGGGAGTTGATTCCAGAGGGCCGGGGCCGCCACAGAGAAGGCTCTTCCCCTGGGGCCCGCCAAACGGCATTGTTTGGTCGATGGGACCTGGAGAAGGCCAACTCTGTGAGACCTTATTGGCCACTGGGATTCGTGCGGTAGAAGGCGGTTCCAGATGTATTCTGGCCCAATGCCATGTAGAGTTTGACAAGACTGACGCAGATACCATTCTATAATCAATGAAACATCAATTTCTTTTTGGTATTCTTTGGTTTTCTCAATTATCCAGCATACATCAACAACGTCTTATAGTGGATATAAGGATGTAAGTTGTAAGGATGAGTCATGTGCAAGCTTCTTTGTGAAGTGTACGATAAATAAATGGTTTATATCAGGGGTCCCCAACCTCTGCCCTGTGGACTAGCATTAGTCCGTGGCATGCCTAAAACCAGGCCACACAAACCATAACTGAAGCCTCACCCACAGGATGCAGACAGGATGTGAAATAATGCCCCCTCTGGTCCACAAAAACAGTTCTCTCCACAGAACCGGTTCCTGGTGCCCAAAAGAAAATTGTGGTAGTCTGTGGAGAACTCTTGGCCCCTGGGCCGGATATGGTGTGAGCCACACAAGTGGTGTGAGGCACACAAGCGAAGGTAAGACCAAAAACTCACCACACTCAGCCAAATGACTGCCCGGGGTGGGGTGGGGGTTCAGCTGCCTTTCACGCCTAGTAAACAGAATCTGGTCTGGGGAGCAGCCAGAGTTGACTGTTCATTACGGAAGCTAGCTTGGCCCCCTGCAAATTCTCGTTTCTCAAAGAGTCAAGGTTTCCTGTACTGCTTCAGTGAGACCTCTTCGATAGATGGACAGCAAACTCCGGTTGCTCCCAAGAATGGATGCCGTTTACTTCTCTGAGCTCCAAGCGACGAGGGATGCCTTGTGTCACCGATTGGCACAAATGTACCTAGGTAGAATGCTAATACTGCATAAATGCAAGTAGCGCTTTGTTTCCGCAGCTTCCAGCCATCGCAACCCCCATTTCAGCCCACTTACCCCCCACCCACCCACCCTACCCCGCATTGCAACAGCACCATAATTTCATTCCGGCCGGCGAGGGCTGAGCTCCTTTTTGCACATTTCACCACCAAGTTGCACAATGCATGTGCCACCTCCTATGGTGATTTCCAGCCCCACCACAGGCCAGTCCCATATTCCAGAGCTCAGCCCTTTGGTCATCCTGGAGCAGCTCCTCCACCTGGGTGCAGGAAATGAAGAAGGAAAAGGAAAGGATAAGAAAGAGGAGAGAGAAGGGACTACAGCTCTAAGAATATTCATCTGACTTTCCGAACATTAGCAAATCATCATCAAATAAGTTCAATTATGTTGTAATAATTACACTAACTGTAATAATTATTTTACAAATAAACAACCTTTAAAGATTTTGTTATGATTAAATAAGCGTTTATAATTTTGTCATATTAAATAAGAGCATTTCATATAATACAATTGAAGTTCTATGATCATTATTTTACAAATGTATTTTATCTTTTAAAAAAAATCATATTAGTGGTCTGTGGGACTTAAATTATGAATTAGGGTCTGTGGGATTTAAATGTATGACCTTGATGGTCCCTGAGATCCAAAATGTTGGGGGCCCCTGTTCTGGTTCAACATCCTGCTCAAGATGGAGATCCTATATCATTCCAGACAAGTGGCTGACAAATCTCTTCTTAAATGCCTCCAGTGATAAAGCATCCACAATTTCTGAAAGCAAGTTATTCCACTGGTTAATTGCTCTCACTGTTAGGTAATTTTGGTTGCTTCTCTCCTTGATTAGTTTCCATCCATTGTTTTTTGTCTTGCCTTCTGGGTAATTGAAAAATAGGTTGGCCCCTTCTTTGTGGCAGTCCCTCAAATATTGGAATACTGCTATCCTGTCACCCTTAGTATTTCTTTTCACTAGACTAGACATATCCAATTCCTGCAACCATTCTTCATATGTTTCAGTCTCTAGCTCCCTATTCAACCTTGTTGCTCTTTTCTTCACTCTTTCCAGAGTCTCAATATCTTTTTTTATAATATGGTGATTTATAATATGGATTTAAAACAATTGTCATGTTTTAGTATACAGTGATCCCCCGCTCGTTGCGAGGGTTCCGTTCCAGGACCCCCCGCAACAAGCGGGTTTTCGCGAAGTAGCGCTGCGGAAGTAAAAACACCATCTGCGCATGTGCAGATGGTGTTTTTACTTCCGCAGCGCTAGCGAGGAGCCGAAGATTGGGGGCGGCACGGGTGTTTTAAAACGTCGCCGCCGACATGGGGGTCTCGCTAGCACCCCCCCTAACCCGGGTTGGGGGTTCGGGGGGGTGCTAGCGAGCCCCCCATGTCGGCGGCGACGTTTTAAAACACCCGCGCGGCTTTCCAATGAGTCCCAAAGACAAACGTCAAACTTCCGTGTTTGTCTTCGGGACTCATTGGAAAGCCGCGCGGGTGTTTTAAAACGTCCCCGCCGACATGGGGGGCTCGCTAGCACCCCCCCAAACCCGGGTTGGGGGTTCGGGGGGGTGCTAGCGAGCCCCCCATGTCGGCGGGGACGTTTTAAAACACCCGCGCGCCTTCCCAACTGAGCCCTCAAGCCAAGCGCAGAAGTTCGTCCTGGCGCTTGGCTTGAGGGCTCAGTTGGGAAGGCGCGCGGGTGTTTTAAAACGTCCCCGCCAACATGGGGGGCTCGCTAGCACCCCCCCGAACCCCCAACCCGGGTTTGGGGGTGCTAGCGAGCCCCCCATGTCGGCGGGGACGTTTTAAAACACCCGCGCCGCTTTCCAATGAGTCCCGAAGACAAACGCGGAAGTTTGACGTTTGTCTTCGGGACTCATTGGAAAGCCGCGCGGGTGTTTTAAAACGTCCCCGCCGACATGGGGGGCTCGCTAGCACCCCCCCGAACCCCCAACCCGGGTTTGGGGGGGTGCTAGCGAGCCCCCCATGTCGGCGGGGACGTTTTAAAACAGGCGCGCCGTTCTCCACTGACTCCTGGCGAACTTCCCCGCTTTAGGAGTCAGCGGAGAACGGCGTGCCTGTTTTAAAACGATCGGAGCCGTCCGGCTCCGATCGTTTTAAAACAGGCGCGCCGTTCTCCGCTGACTCCTGGCGAACTTCCCGGGCGAAGGGCGAAGGGCGGGCGAGCGGGTGCTGGGGGGGGCTTCGCCCTCCCGCCAGCAAGAGGGGGAAGACCCAGGGAAGCCGCCCAGCAGCTGATCTGCCTGGCGCCATCTACGCATGCGTGCCCATAGAAAAAAAGGGCACGCATGCGCAGATGGTGTTTTGACTTCCGGGTTCAAAAATCGCAAATTACCCTGTTCGCAATGGTTGGGGACGCAATAACCGGGGTATTACTGTATACTAATATATATTTCTATTTGCTTCTATGATAAAACCAATTCAAACAGAAATTAGGTTTGAGATAGAATTGGTAATATGGTAATGCATTTCTATTATAATTCTATTATAAAACCTTCTTCCAATTATATTCAACAATCTTCTGAATGTATCAATAGAACTGAGAGATACAGGCTATTTTAGAGTATAGCATTAATTATCTTTACGGTTGTAAACTATGCAATATATTGCTATTTTTAATTAGCATATGTGCCTGTAAACAATGGAAGACACTTATCTTTGATATTCCCCAAACATGTTAAAGCGTTAAAATTATTATGACTGCAGTAATAAATATAATGCCAAGAAATGGCTGTATGGGAAGAAAATATCACAGGGAGCTTAATTGGCTTTCATTTTTATACCAAGCAGTGGAGTGAACTTCATAAATTGGCAAACTAACTAGACAATAGTTTTATTCTAGTTGACTAAATTGTGGTGCAAAGCTAATGTATCAGGTTTTCTTCTTTTTCTATTTATCCCTTGCAAGCATGGCAGTCAAGAAAAACTGGAATAGTTTATAAAGGTCACTTTATAAAAGGCTGTTAAAATTAAAGTATCAGCAAAACAGGCCAATTATGTTAATTTGTCAACAAGAAATACACTTTATGCAATGGAAATGTAGCTTTCGGAGTTAATTGCCAATAAAGAACATTTAAGGACAATATTAGAGAATTCATTCCATTTTTATTTTATATTTTTTTTGTCTTTTTATTACATGCTAGATCAGATAAAATATAAGGTGTAACTAAAATTAAAATATTCCAATTAATACAGCCCTATTAACACTGCAGTGGAATTCCTTAGAGGTCAGCCTGAAACCAGATGTACAAGAGATGCATTGTCATCATTACAACAAACGTTTAATCTTCCTCGCTCTATTTGGTATGTGCTAGTGATAAACCAATATCAAAACAGTATGATGTTACTTTGCTCAGGTTCCCTAAGGGGAAACCCACCACATAATTTTACAAGCAGCCATGTACTTTCTGTTAAATCATACTCATCTGTCATTTTTATTCTTTAACCAAGGTATAGGAAGCTAGCATCCATCCCTCTCCTAGAAGAATAGCATATTCTAGGAAATATTTAAAAAGGCAGAATATTATATTTTCCCTGAATGAGAAATGGAGAAACATGTCTTTTAGGCAGGAAGCAGACTCATAATAGCCCTCCTCAATAGACCACAGCAGATATCAGCACTAGAGATAGAAAAATAGCTAGGACTATTCATAAGCAAATGCCCTCACCCAAGATCCAACAAAGATAGGATTAGCCCTCTACCCATCTAGCAACAGAACTCACCATATGGCAACTGGGGAGATTACTTTTCTTCACTCTTTCCAGAGTCTCAATATCTTTTTTATAATATGGTGATTTATAATATGGATTTAAAACAATTGTCATGTTTTAGTATACAGTATACTAATATATATTTCTATTTGCTTCAATGATAAAACCATAGATAGAATTAGCCCTCTACCCATCTAGCAACAGAACTCACCATATGGCAACTGGGGAGATTACATCACCCAGCAAGGCTCAACCAAGCCTGGGAATCTAAAGACAACCTACAAAGTTGCCCCTACATGGCCCCATGGGAATCTGACAACCATTCAGAATACAAGCACAAATTCAAAGCCAAACAGAGGATATAACTCTCACTCTCTCAACCATGTGCTTTTTTGCCCAGGACCATGTGGTCCTGTCCACCATTAAACCATCTTTTCAAGCAGTCTCCATGTTCCCAGTGTTTTACTCCCCACTTGGAATTGAACCCAGATGGACATTTCTTCCAACAAAGTTCTCCAAACAACTTAGTCTTTTTGAATATTGATCCCAGTTTTAAGTTTCTGTCATTTGCTTTCTAAAAGCTTTATTATTTTTTTAATGTCCCTCACTGGCTGCCAATGATAAATTATTCTTACATTATTAGAAGCCAGTGGAATTTGTAACTGTTACAATAATGTCTTATTTTGAATACATCCCACTTCAAAACATTTGTAATTAACTGTATGCATGGAGCAGAACAAAGCTCTAGACATTGTGTGATATTATGCCAAATATATATCCCCCACACACACACACACACCAACAGATGAAACGTTTGCAACAAACGAAGAGGTGAGGCGAGGAGGAAGTCAAGTTTGCAGCTGCAGCCGCCAGGCTTTAGTAACAACAAAAATAGCCGGTAGGCCCCAAAACTGGGCGCGGTGCAGCAGCCAGCGCCAGCTGAGGCCCCTGGATGCAGAAGTTGCCAGCAGCAGCGGCAGTGGGTTTCCTGTGGTGCAGAGGCAGTGGCAGCTTTCCCATGTTTTGGTGGCTGCGGTGGAAGCCAGCCGACGCCACTGGCCGCCACCACCAAACTGCGTGAGAAACCGCCACCGGAGTACGGGAAAGCTGCTCTGACCGCTGAGAGAAGGAATGGCAGTGGCAGCTCTTTCTCAGGCAGAATCAGCTCTCTAATTCCACCCACTGTCGCTATTCCTGTCATCGCCCAACTCCCCCCCATCCAACATTTGGTGTATAAGACACACCCAGTTTTGGACGCACTTTTTTGAGGTAAAAAGGGGTGTCTTATACACTGAAAAATACAGTAGTTCAGGTAGTTGCCGAGAATGACTCAGTGTCATACGCACACACAAAAATAACATCTAATTGGCAAGATTACTAATAAAAAATATTCAAGAAAGGTGATTCCTAAAATGGCTGAAGTTATACCCCAGTCTATCAACAAATAACAAAAGGAAAAGGAGGATATAGCTCCACATAGCAGAAGAAAATTGAGCACTGTTCGAACAATATTGTGAGCAACTAAAAGAAGAAGTGAAAGTAATATGGAATGAAGTAGCTAATACAATCCAAGAGAATATGGGAGGTACATTGGAAAAAGTCAATAAACAGCTAAAAGAATCATGTACTCAAGTAAACCATACAATGGAATTTCCTTGATACCGGAAAAGTGCAAAAAGATATTATAGACATTAGACTGGACTTGACTGATGTTCAAGAGAAAAAGAGAAGAAAAAAATAGAGAATTAGATAAAATATTGATTTAACTGGATACACTGCATAACAAAGACTGCTACCTGAACACTATCTTAAAAGATTTTTTTGGCTGCTAATTTAATCTATCACAAGTTAATCACACTTTAGACAGAAAATTTCTATCAGTGGGAAAACAATTAATTATATTTGGATTCCAAAAATATATTTGAATCAGTCCAGTTACATATTGTACCAATACACATTTCAAATCAGAAATTTTGATGTTTCATTTGAACAAATACATCTCATTTACTCATTATTGGCATTTAAATTGTATGAGTTATATAAAAGTCCTTGGAGAGGGGCGGCATATACATCCAATTAATAAAATAATGTGTTATATTATTTACAACTGAAAACTCATTTCAGAATTTAGGGGGAAATGTAAGGAAAATAGTAAGCCTTAGTTTTAGCTGGCCTGTTTTTTCAAACTCTTCCAAAAGTCCCAGATGAAATAGTAAAACTTAAAAAAAAAAGTGTTTGAATGTAAAAAATTAAGAGTTAATGGGAAAGGTTTATGAAAACACAAGTAAGCCTTGGTTAATTACTGCCCTGTTTAGTGATTATTCAAATGTATAGCAGCATTGAAAAAATAGAACCAGTCTTTGAACTTATAACCATCATAGTATGCCAACAGTCACTTGATTGCCGTTATGGCACTTTGCAGCTGGCATGCATTTATGATGGTTGCAATGTCACAATTGTCACATGATCACCATCATTTGTGAGCTTCACAGATGGCTTCTGAAAGGCAAAGTCAATAGAGAACTCAGTATAAATCTCAAATTGCAGTCAAATGACATCTGTGGATGATTTTCTTAATGACAGTAGTGGAACCGACATCCTACGTCTTGCATGGCATATAGTATTCCATTTACCATCATTTAATGATGGAGTTACTGGTCCCAACTGTGTGTTTGTTAAATAAGGGCTACCTGTATACCCCAGAAATGAGAAGGATGGGGAGTTTCTAAAATTACATTATCAAATCTTGTGACCCTTTGATCCAAGAAGACAATGGATATGGATCAAACACAAATAAAAAGTAGATGGATCCACAAGTCAATTTTCCACCAAATGTTTATAAAAACAGAATAACATAAACAGAACGTTTGCAAAATCTGTTTTGGTTTGGGGAAAATAAACATGTAGCACTGATAGAGGTACCTCTCCCAATATCTTTAATGTATATTAAGAATTCTATAACCAAGATCAGTCAACACAACTGAAGCCTTGGAGTCAATTGGCAGAGTCAGTAGCTTCTATAATAAGAAGGCACTACACAGTAGAGACTGAATTACAAATACGTTGTCATCTGTCTTTACTCAAATGACTCCATCTTAATTTCTTTTTAATAGGAAGTATATAAAAGAATCAGTATTTGGTGTTAGGCTACCTTTGACAAATGACTAACCAATTATTGTTCCCAACCTAAAAGAATAATCTCAATTACTGGCATACAGATTAGGTGACCCCTGCAGGAGTTTTAAACAAATCTTGTCTTATTGATTTAAAGAAAATGAATGCAAAAATGAAGTTATTTTCTATCAGTGTCCATACAAAAATGCAGTGGAAGATAGTACATTATTGTCATTTAACTTCAATTAGAATAGTACAAATAGCTCATTATCATATATCAAAATTTTGGAGAAGTTGTAATCAGAAAGGAACAACAAAGTCATGGTACAGTACAGTAAACCTGTGAAGTTGTTCCTTTATGAAAAAAAATGAATTACTTAGAATAATAGCTAAACAAAAAAACAAAAAGAATTGGATTATGTGTCTTTGAGGAAGCCAATAAAAATCTCCAGCAATAATACCCAAAAGTGGGAATTCACAGATTATCACTTGATAACTGGCACATTAAAGCATGGACAATTTTATTTCTTAAAAAAAAAAAAACCACCATTAAAATTTTAATATTACATTCACATAGAGTTGAGTCATATTTTATTAGTTCTGAAAAAATTATATATATATTAATAATTATAGCTCTAATTTTGAGTAATCTTGCAATAAATGGGAAATTTAACTGAATTCTAAAATAAACTGTTATATTTTATTCTTGTTCATTACTGGTTAAGAAACAGCAATAGCATTTAGACTTATATACCGCTTCATAGTGCTTTTAAGTGGTTTACAGAATCAGCATATTGCCCCCAACAATCTGGGTCCTCATTTTACCCACCTTGGAAGGATGGAAGGCTGAGTCAACCTTGAGATGGTAGTGAGATTTGAACTGCTGTCTGCAGTGCTGCACTCTAACCACTGCGCCACCCCAGCTCTTATGTGTGAAAATATGTGTGAAAATGTATGAAAAGTTAATTTAAAACATTATAGTTTTTTTAAAAAACCAGTGATCCAGAAGAAATCGTAACTTTTTTGAAAGTCTTAATTTTCCTCTCAAGAAAAGGAAAACCAGAAACATCTTTGCCTAAAAAGTTGCTATGAAAAGGTAATTCCTGATAACTTTGCAAATAAGACTTTTTTTTAACCACAGCAACAGTAGTGCCTTTCCACTCCCTTATTAAATGTTTTATTTCAGCTTCCTAACCCAGTCTACAGTTTGGGATTGTCTGGCAGAATTGCCTCTAAATTAGGGATGTCAAACTCAAGACCTGTGGGCCAGATCTGACCTGTGGGGTGCTTAGATCAGGCTCGCGGGGCTGCCCTGAAAACAGTGAAGGACTGGCCTGCAGTGCCTCTACCAGCAAAAATCTGGTTCAGCTCAAAAACAATATTTTCCTCCTCTTCCATTTTACAAGGCAGAAAATTTGGTTTAAAAAAATATCTTCCTTCTCCTCTTCCTCCATTTTACAATCCTATTTTCCTCTCAGTTAAGTCTTTCTTTAATGTCATGTCCAAATAATTAATTTGCTCCTTGAGATGTTATTCTTATGCCATTTCTCTCCTCCTACTTTGCCTGTCAAATGTTATCCAGCATCTGAAGCGTTTTATTGGGATACAGTAGAGAAATACAGGAATTGGACAGAACAGATGGAAATTGCTTTTCTGGATTACTATGGAAGGAATTTTATGAGGTCCAAGACCTGGAAATCTCATCTTTAACTGATGAGGCATTTGCAGATGTGTGGCAAAGGTAACAATGATTTAACTTGGATGACAAAAAGGAGAGTCGCTCAATGTAATAAACCAACATCTAAGTATTCCCGCCCCCTATAATGAATGGAGCTCCGTGATAACATCAAAATAGGAATAAAGATACAAATATCTCAAGTCAATGAGGTGTCTGGAGGATAGCATGAATTAATCACGTAGGATGTATTTTGATTAATTTAATTAATTTAATTTATATGTGTTGTGGTTAGCTTTGGCCCAGCTTCTGCCCCAAGCAATGTGGAGGTGGAGGTGGGGGAGACATCCACATGCTGCAGGCCTGTTTTGCTTCCAGTAGAATCTGTTTCCTCTGACCAAGGAAGCGTGAGTGACAGGGAAGAGGGGAGTTTGGCAGACAGCCTAGGAGGAGATAAATCATCTGTATCATCCCTGGATTCTGAACAAGAATTAATGACACATCCACGCATGCGTAGAGTGATGCATAGGAGACAACAACTGAAGGATTATTACAAGAGAAAATGAGGCCACCTGTGGTTGGGTGGGGCTGCTGTAATTAGTGCTACAGATAAAAGTGCAGCCTGGTGTGTTAGCCTCATGGCAGTTTATCTGATTCATTGTTTCATCAAGATCGTGTTTTTTTGCTGTTCAGGATTGTGTGTGTGGACTCTCTGGAGTTTAGAATTGGACTCAATTTCCCAGTTATTGGATGAGCAATTGGATTGCATTTCACCTGTGCCTTGTGTGTACCAGAAAATCCCTTTGACATTTAAAAAGGGAGCTGTTTCTGTTTTTCTGTTTATAAAAACTTTTGGGTTTTCCTTTTATCGTGTGGTGTGTGTCTTCCTGGACTAATTACCCTGTAATTACGGGCGGTTGAAACACGCCGGCAGAACATATATGCTGTCCTTCTAACCCTAAGAAGTGACTAGTGGATGTTTGAGAGCCTGAGGGGGGAGGGGGTCACCAGTAGAAGTCCTAAAACCCTTTAATATGGTTTGTAAGGAAATAAGCCAGTTCTCATTTACAAGAGCTCTAAAGCTGGGGTAAACTATATGGAGCTCAGAGCTACATATCAACATAATCATTCAAAATGTAATCTGTATAGGCATTAAAATATAATCACAGAAGTTGATAGTTCTGGCTTGAAGCAACTACACTGATTCATCCAATACCTGTAAATACAGTGGTACCTCTACTTATGACCAGATCATTCCATGACCAGGTTCTTAAGTAGAAAAGTTTATAAGAAGAAGCAATTTTTTTTCATAGGAATCAATGTAAAAGCAAATAATGTATGCGATTGGGAAAACCACAGGGAGGGTGAAGGCCCTGTTTCCTCCCAGGAGATTCCTAGAGAGGCCCCACAGAGGCTTCTCCCTGCCTTTTCCGATTACAGTTTTGGAAGCTCGGGTTTATAAGTGGAAAATAGTTCTTGAGAAGAGGCAAAAGAATCTCGAACACCCACCCAGTTCTTATCTAGAAAAGTTCATAAGTAGAGGCGTTTGTACGCAGAGGTACCACTGTACTCAACTTGTTCATTCTACTTTTTTTTATTTGTATGCAAAAGAGCACAAATGTTTATAAGCCTTTGATTCTCACTATGAAAAATTTAATAAGCCAGCATCCTAACTTTCCCACCCACTAAGCCAACCAAGAATATTTTGAAGAGGTGAACCTAGAGCCAGTCTTCTAAAACAGTGTTTCCCAAACTTGACAACTTGAAGATATCTGGACTTCAACTCCCAGAATTCCTTAGAATAGCATTTGCTGTTCTAAAAGAAAGAAAATCTAAAACAAAATAAAAATAAGTCCATGGGAAAAATAAAGACAAAACTCATAACATAAAAACATTTTAAAAAATGCATTAAACTTTTAGCCGCATGAAATAATATTAATCGATCTTTCCATTACGTTGATAAAGAGCCAGTTCACATACAGAGAGCAAACAAATTTTATATCCCTGGGAAGCACTGATTTTCTGCTGTAAAAATGTGTCACATTTATGCTTAATAAGTCCATTAGTTTTCCACCAATTGATCAATTCCACTTTTAAGGCACATAATTGCAAAACACATTACTTTAAAGGTATCCCCACATTGCCACTGCAGCTTTTCTTTTATATATCAGCATGATTTCCACTGCTGGACTGGTCCTCCACAGTGACAGGAAGCCATAAAAAGAACCATACTCAATTCTTATTTATTCCCTGAAGCTTTTGAAAATACCGTGATGCATTTTTTAAAAAAACCTTTTTTTCATGATTTCATCCATCAGTACCACTGAAAATTTGGGCAAAGAGATTATGGGTAATAATAAAGTGGGACATCTGATTGCATTACAATCTGAGATTGTTATAACTACACTACAAATTATTGCGGCATGCTAAAAATGAAAAATCATTATCCTATATCTCTATTTTTCAGAGGCTGGCTCAAAACATAATAACTTTAAGTAACTCTTCATCCAATACTGCTAAATATTCGTTATTAAGTTTCTTTTAAGACTTAAATGCGTACTTTTTGCTGTTAAACAGTATATTTTTAATTTTAAAAATGTTTATGATTGTAACGCTCTTGCCACAATAATAATGTCTTAAATGCTCTAAAGGGAGAATGAAACATTTGCAAAGAAATTAGTGTATCCGAATTTCACTGGTTTCCAAATTAATCTTTCATTTCAAGGGCGCAAAGAAACAGAACAGTGATATCAGGAAAAGTTTTCAGTCATCATAAACATTTACATACTTTCAGTAGGATCTGGTTACAGATACTAATTAAGATGTTCATTAAGAAATTATATTCCTATCCAACAAAATATACCATTAAAACAGAAATATCTCCAGATTTCCATTTCTGATTCATTTCTATACGTGCATCCTTTTCCATTTCTTTTTTTAAAAAATAATAAAGTTTCCTGGACATCCTTACCTGTCTTGATATATACAGGACAGATAGTTTGGAATCTCTTTAAGTCCACTGATCTAGATGCCCCTGAGTATACCTCTAAAATTCCACTGAAAATTGCTCCTGAATTGTGAATTTAATGTTTAAAAATGTATTATAAAAAGGAATGACTTAATCTGAAGCTGCTGTTGACACAGCTATTTCCACTCAGAAAATGGTTTTCTCTTACTTTGGTTTATCATTTGGCAGGTAACAGTCAAAAGGTAGATTGGTTCTTGTCTAATTCAGATATTTCTGGAAGAACAGCTTATCGCGTGACTTTTAAATGCTGTCTTTCTTTAAATAAGTAGGACAAAAAAAGAAGAAAGAAAATAAAGGAAAAAGAAAAAAGAAAGAAAAAGAAAGAAAAATGTATATGTGAAGGCGTGTTACAAATATATGTAAAATTTTTCAAAATGTGTTCAATAATGGGGGATTATATTTTATTATAATCATTCATAGCTGATCTATGTGTTTAAAGAATTTATAATTGTTAATGAATTGAACAATTTCAACAAATAAGTGACTTAATGGCTGGCTATTAAATAATTTAATTCTAATTTAATATTGCAATTTTAAGGCTGTCTGCCCACACAATAACTGTGTAATTTTACAAGAAATAAAATAAAAATCAATGAAAAAATATAAGACTAACCAGAAAACCAACCCACAACAGTAAAAAAAATAAACCTAAATCAAAAAACTGAAATGGTTAAACCAGCCATCCTACCCCAAGATCTGGGAGAATGACCAGGTTTCCAGAATAATTCAAACTAAATATAGTAATGTAATGCTTATTAGTGTTGTATAGAAAAATACAGTACGAGCATAATTCGTTCCAGAAGGGAGCTTGTATGTCGAGCAACTCCTATCTGGAACAAATCGTTTTAGACTTTGTTTTTCCCCTCCGAGATAACCAAAAGCAAGGATTCTTGCGCCACCTAGTGGACGCTCAGCTCGTATCCCGAATTTGAGCTCGGGATTGGAACAGAAATTTCTCTCCCCTCGTGGCTCGTATCTTGAAATACTCGCATGTGGAGCAGGTCGTATCTAGAGGTACTACTGTAATACTCTACATAAAGAGATACATCTATGCATATACATTTGAGAGAAGAACTAAGTACAAGATCTTTTCCACATTATCAAACAAAAAGGGCAGAAAAATCTTACTTTTTCATCATCATCAGTAAAAGGAATACCTCCAGGAGTTTTATTTATCACTTGTGCAACCGCAATTATTTCACCTTCGCTGTTTCTTATAGGCATGCAGAGCAACGACTTGGTCTTGTATCCTGTCAGCTTGTCAATTTTTTCATTGAAGCGGTGATCCTAACAAAATGGAGAAAGAAAATATTAAGATTAAAATGTATATGCTTTTAAAATGTTCTTCTTTACATTCATATTAAATCACTTTTGTCAGGATTTTTTTAGATTGAGCTACAAATTACGTATTAGTGAAAGATGGTAATTTAGAGCATAGATAATAGATAGATGATAGATTAGATAGACAGGTAATTTTTTGCATGTTGTTTTATGTTGTAGACATTAAACTGATATACATTTTGTAATGCTTCTAACTGCTTCTTTGCTTGCCGTGAACAGTAGGAGTGATTTTTCTGCTTTTTTATTCATTATTGGCTATTTTAATGGACCTGCGTTTAACAGACCTTTTAAAATAATATTTTAACTAGTTTCTTTAATCTTGTCATTTCAATCTCTTATCCACACGAATATCTATGATCACTGTACAATTCTGCTTCATTCAATTCTGAAAATCAATTATAATATCCAAGACTCATATATAACAATATAACAGACAGATATAACAATAACTGCTATTCTTTAAACACTTTAAATGAGATGAAAGGATATAAAATTTCCATCCCATTTGTTTACTGTCACACCTTCCATCATCTTTTCTTCACTTGAGTGCCTGTACACTTGAGAAGCGTACAGGCACCGGTAGTCCTTGACTTATGATCAATCACTCAGCTGCGAAGTGTATGTATTTTGGTCATATGACCACAGGTTTGCTACATCGGTTGTAACTTTGGGCACAAATCATAAGTCTCTTTATTCAGTGCCATAATAACCACGTCTAAAGCAGGAACCAAATATTCCAGGATACAGATACCATTTCATAAATAGCACAACTACTTCTCAACATCCTGCTAGGAATCTGTTATTTCAGAAGAAAGGATGAAGAGTTCAATAGAATAGAATTCTTTATTGGCCAAGTGTGATTGGACACACAAGGAATTTGTCTTCGGTGCATATGCTTTCAGTGTACATAAAAGAACAGATAAATTTGTCAAGAATCATGAGGTACAACACTTAATGATTATCATAAGGATCAAATAAGCAATCAGGAAATAATCAATACTAATATAAATTGTAAGGGTATAAGCAACAAGTTACAGCCATATAGTCATAAGTGGGAGGAAATGGGTGATAAGAACGATGAGAAGACTAATAGTAATAGTAATGCAGCCTTAGTGAATAGTCTGACAGTGGTGAGGGAATTATTTGTTTAGTAGAGTGATAGTGTTCGGGGGGGGGGAACTGTTCTTGTGTCTAGTTCTCTTGGTGTGCAGTGTTCTATAGTGTCGTATTGAGGGTAGGAGTTGAAATAATGTATGTCCAAAATGCAAGGAGTCAGTAAATATTTTCACCACCCTCTTTTTGACTCGTGCAGTATACAAGTCCTCAGTGGAAGGCAGGTTGGCAGTAATTGTTTTTTCTGCAGTTCTGATTATCCTCTGAAGTCTGTGTCTCTCTTGTTGGGTTGCAGAACCAAACTAGACAGTTAGAGAGGTGCAGATGACAGACCCAATAATTCCTCTGTAGAACTGTATCAACCCTAAAGCTATATAAATCTCTGACCTCTATGCATTACAGTGGACTACATTGGCAACCTTCGGTCTCAAAAGACTGCATTGTGCTCTGGAAATAATTCCTAAAACAGCATCTAGTGTGGCTAAAAAGGCCAATCCGAGAATGGCAATCCCTTCCATACTGAGGGCAAATCCATTCGGTCCCCTGCCCGGCCCTCAGATTTCGCTGGTTCCAGGACTGTCTCTTTGCCTCAGCCTGCCAAACAAGTGTCTCCTCGAAATGGAGAACTATCAACTGTTGTATTTGAAGTTCCATTATTGCATGCAATAATGTTTCTAATCTTGTTGATTCTTGTCTGGAAGTCTTTTACTAAGACTAGCAGAGGAGTGAATTAAGAGTTAAATGTCTGACAAATCTCTAAATCTGGGTGTGACCCTTGAGAGTTTAAATTGGGATTAAGGTTTGCATTGTTTGAATTAAAGCAGCCCTGGCTGGCTACTTTCAAACTAATCTTCACTTGAGGTCTAATTTCCATCTTTTGTTTACATTTTTTTAATAGATGGCTAACTCTTTCCTTAAAATCTAGCTATTACAATTCTGGTTAAGGAGAGATTAAAAACAGCGCTGCCAGCAAATATAGGAAAAAGCAAGAATTTATGAATAATCCATGGTTGTCCCATTTGGCTGTGGCAGACACGCTACTAAAAAGACCCATACAGTAGAAATAATGAATGTGAAATTAGAAAGAAACTAACCAAATGGAGAAAATTATAACTGATAAACTGTTATGAGCATGGATGTAAAAGTTGCAAGCAAAAAGTGGAAAAATAATTTTTAAAAAACCTGAGTGAATGAAATCATTATGATTGTTCATAATGGTGTCATTTTATAAAACAGAATTCTTCAAGACACGTATAGAATACAAAATAAAACAATAAAAGATAATTGACTCCAATATAAAGGAAGTGCTAGCATTAAAGTCAATAACAAAAGGAAGCTAAAACAGGACTCTAAAAATGGGGGGGGGGATTGCTATCATTAAAAATTAATACGTTAAGTAATATGGCATTTAATTATATCTTGATCTAGAACTGATAGGAGCATGTTAACCTTTCTCAAAGAGCTATAAACAATACATACCTCTCCATTGTAGTTACTTTCCAAATTACAGATTGAAGGACAACTGCAAGTAACCTTAAAGCAGAAACAGTTATGAGGCAGAAGGTGTTCCTCTAAGGTCCCATGTAGAACATTGTAGACTAAAATTATGACTTTATTATAGGCCTCAAAAACAAATGAAAAAGGATCCGAGACTTCTATGAAAACTCACTGTGCATCAACTGTAATTTGCAAATTACATAGTCCATCCCAAAGGTGATTTTTCCAAAGGCAAGTGGACTTTCTTTGTTTATCCTTGAAAATGTTTTGCTTGTCATCCAAGAAGCTTCTACCTTTTGAAATAACACCTTTGGGACAACCATGAACTGGATGACTGAGAATCTCCATAGACATACAATAGCCCATATATAATAATTTTATGCTGCGAGTTGTCAAAACCTAAATCACTCCAAATTTAAGGATTCTAATTTGGTATCAGTAAAGAAGGACCTTAAGAACTGAACAAACCTGAGTATCTGTTTTACAACAAAAATAATAATGCTTATGCTAAAAATGAAAACCAATCTTACCACTTAGGTTACCCAAGGGCATATCCTTACATCTCAAATATTGTCAATAAAGGTCAGATTTTAAATTAAGTAATGCGTATTTGCAACAGAACTTGCACTCAAATGTTATTTGAGTACAGTATTCTTAATTATTATGCGTTAGACTTGGGAAGTAAGAAAATGTCATAAAGATTTACAAGATCTCTCCAAGAACAGAAAAGTTTCTGTTCCTCTTAATGGTGCCTAAACTCATTCTCAATGCTTTTATATAACTGGAACTGTCCATCTGTTTCCTTTAATTTGAACTTTAAAATACAAGTTTAGAAAGAATATTTAGTAACATACTTGGTCCATAACTTAGTTAGAATAAAATAGATTTAAGGGACTGTCTCCCAAGAAGAAAAAAGGGGAATGATTATTAACTTAATTAAAATAAGTTATTTCAAGGGGGAGACTTAGGTTCAAGACCAGTCTTAATAATCAAAGTTCATGGTGACTATCTCTCAACTCAATCTACCTTAATACAATACAAAGGTATTGTTATGGACCAGTTAGGGTCATCTAAAGGTTAGTTTCACTTTAGCAGGGCTTAATACAACTATATATATACTGCTCCAAAAATAAAGGGAACACTTAAACAACAGGATATAACACCGAGTAAATCAAACTTCTATGAAATCAAACTGTCCACTCAGGAGGCAAACAAATCTTAAACCCCGGGTTCGTATCATGAAAAGTTTGTATGAAGAGGCGTTCGTAAGATGAGTTATCACTGTATTCTGAATATAGGTAGTCCTTGTTTGGGATTGCCATGCGCAGTGACCATTCAGAGTTACAATAGTGATGGGGGGGAAAATCACTCCTTGCAGTTATAACCTTCACAGGTCTCTAAAGCAAAGAGAAGTAGAAGTAAAATCATAAACACAGTCGCAATTTCACTTAGTGACTATTACGCTTAACAAACAAGTTGCCCCTCTCATTTATGATCAATAAACAAGGACTACCTGCTATGCTTAAAAAACCAATGAAAGATCTTTTACCAGAAACCCTTTTAGCATGTCTACCAATCACTCTTTTGTAATTGAAAAAAAAATCTTCTTAATAGTTCCTGTAAGAAAGAGTGCTTCTAGACAAGGCTTTTATGTGCAGAGCCACTGACTCATTAATGAAATCTAATGCAATGCTCCAAATGATGTTTTCCATTTTTAATCCTCTTGTGTTTTTCCACTACTTATTTCATCCTTTTTTCTTATGATTGAAATCCATTAAGGTTAGCATGTTGGAATAGCTGCAAAGTATCTTTTCTTTGGTAGTGTTAGCAATTCTCCATTTGATAAGATGTTTTCTCCACTTGCAAAGAACTCATTTTGTTTATTCTGATGAGAGGCGGCAAAATAATCAAGCAGCAACTAGGAAGGAATTTTCCAGCATCCAGGATCATGATTTATCAAGCCACAAAAATTATATGAAATATCATACCTGTATGGTACACTGCCTGCAGAGATTTCTATCTAGTATAGTATTTTTTTAAAAAAACTAAAAGGTCCATTTACTTGAAATTACATAGCTCTGGAATATGCTTGGTCTAAATTTCCTTTTCTGAAGACAACCTTTGTAAGAATAGACCAAGAAAAACATGTCTGTTCTGTCAGAGTATATTCATGAACTGGAATAGGGCTTAGTAACAAGGTCAGCCAATGTACAGACATAGCAACAGGTCAGTCAATGGGGACTGCTTGGAAACTGAAACAGTATTTGTTTGTATGGGGCCATAAGAGACAGCTCAGAGCCTGGCTACTGCTTAGATTCTTTGATCTTTCTCTCTCTTTCTTTCTTTGTGTCTCTCTCCCTCCCTCTATTTCTCTCTCTCTCTCTCTCTCTCTCTCTCTCTCTCTCTCTCTCTCTCTCTCTCTCTCTGTGTGTGTGTGTGTGAATGTATGCATGTACATGAGTGAGCCTCTGTACAATATATCATGCCCCTGTATTATATCCCTTCCGTGAATATTCTGTGATCATGGATATTCTGGATTCTGCTATACGGTATAGTATACAAAGAAGTTTCTTGTGCCGTATATAATTGAATCCTGCTGAAGGTTATTTACTAATCTACTTATGTGCTGCGACAAACTCTGACATGTTCCTATCAAGAGGAGTAACTGAAATGTTTATTCATTTATTGATGCAGATACTGCGACGCTGTCAAGGCCTAATTTAATGGTTAAGCTTAAATTTGAGAAACAGTGTTTCCACTTGTCCAAAGTGATGCTGAAAACTAGCATTGGATATATCAGACTAGATTTAGGATAGCCAAGAGTCTTTATTTTTTTGCTTTGTTTCAGCAGGGCCTAAGGATTCTATAACCACATTTAAAAATGTGAATCATCCAAATTAATATCCAAATCTGACAATGCCTGCAATAACTTCTGGTTGGAATGCAGTTGTATTTAATGTAGCTTTATCAGAGCAGTTGCCTTAATGTTTAGGAGCAAATTTGACTCTAAAACAGCATACTTGTTAGCCATTTCAAGGGGATCCAGTGTACTGCTTTTTCATGTACAGTACTTGTCAATTTGGGTTGCCTTGGAAACATTTACAGTTTCAAAGACATATTATCACTTGGGCTATTTCTTAATCTCTCCATTTTTGCAATAAAATGTAATTACTATATTATCAAAATTTTACAAAGTCACAAGTGAGTATGGAGTTCAGCAGAGGAGATGCTGCCCATTTTGCATTTTACTTGGCTGAAAACATCTACAGTGGTACCTCATCATACGAACTTAATTGGTTCCAGGAGGAAGTTTGTAAGGTGAAAAGTTCGTAAGATGAAACAATGTTTCCCATAGGAATCAATGTAAAAGCAAATAATGCGTGCAAATCCTTCAGGAAAATCCCAAACTTTAGAAGGGAGGCGAACAGAGGGCAGGGAGGAGCAGCTAAAGGGGGCGGGTGGAAGAAGCAAGGCTAGACTAAAGGGTGAGTGGGAAGGAAGAAAGGCAAGGGGGGCGCCCCTCCCTTTTCTTTCTTCAAAAGACACAGTTTCAGTGTCTTTGCAAGCACCTTGTTCTCTGCAAAATGTTTCCTCCCCCAAGCTACCCTCCACCCTTTTCTTTCTTAAAAAGACACCCTTTCAGTGTCTTTGCAAACACGTTGTTCTCTGCAAAATCTTTCCTCCAAGCTGCCCCTCCCTTTTCTTTCTTCAAAAGACACCATATCAGTGCCTTTGCAAGCACATTGTTCTCTGCAAAAATTTTCCTCCACCAAGCTGCCCCTCCCTCCTCCCTTTTCTTTCTTAAAAAGACACCCTTTCAGTGCCTTTGCAAGCACGTTGTTCTCTGCAAAATCTTTCCTACTCCAAGCAGCCCCTCCCTTTTCTTTCTTCAAAAAAGGGGGGGAAAAGAAACCCCTTCATCCCAGCAGCAGCTGCTTGGGTTCGTAAGGTGAAAATAGTTCGGAAGAAGAGGCAAAAAAATCTTAAACACCGGGTTCGTATCTTGAAAAGTTTGTTAGAAGAGGCGTTCGTAAGATGAGGTACCACTGTATTTCAATGCATGCTTCACATGGCACTGACCAGCCAAAGGAGGCATCATGAAAACATACCTGCACATTGATCTCAGAAGCTTAACTCTGCAATCACAGCAAATCCAGTGCCAAAAATATGCTCAAGCAGACAATGAGGATCTTTTAAAGGATAAGTAATTTGGGGTGTAGAAACCACAGCATTAGAGTCAGTTCTACCTAACCATACAACTATTTCCTAAACTAAAGACTCTGTATTAGAGAAATAATTGTGGGAAATCTGTTTAGTCACAACTTGGCAGTGGAGGTAAGATTTCACTGCATGTTCTTTGCCCAAATGAGTCAACCTTAAGGTGTTTTTATCTATTTGAGGAAGTTTATTGCTTACTTCACAGGGTGAAGCATTGAAGCTTCACCATGAGAAAACATGAAAACAAAGCAATTTAAAAATAATTTGTACTATGTTTTCAATATCAGCTATGAAGTCTTAAATTTGTCTTATTTGACACACATACCCTGGCGGGTGGCCGATACCAGATGTATATGGGTGGGACTGGACTCTCCCTTCTGAGAGTGAGACTGAGGCCAAGAGTAGCTGTAGAAAGTATTAAATGGCTGCTCAGAATGATGATGACAAATAAAATAAAATGGTCGGCACTAAGAGGTGACTGAGGGTGAAGCCTCATGCCACAGAGTCCAGGCAAAGAGCCAACCAATGCTCTAGCTGCAGCTAATAGATAAGAAGTTAAAAAGGCCCTGCCACAAGTGAAAATTTGCCAAAATAGGGGGCCCTCGCACGAAATAGCCAGGCAGCTGCGTAATGTGCCTCAAAATAACAATCTGCACCAAATTGGGTGTCTCAAAATGACGTTTTGCGCCAAAATCATTGCTCTTCTTTGCTCTCCCTGAGGGAAGAGCAGCCAGGAAAGGAAAGAATACAATTTGAGAGTGCAGCAGCCACTTCGTGACCTCTCGCTTGCCTGAAGGCAAAACGAGCCACTCACTCACATTTTGTTCACTGAGGTATCAATCTCCTGTACCAGTGATGGCGAACATTTTTTGGTTCACATTCCAAAGGGGGAGAATGTGTCCACACCCATAATTTGATGCAGCCCCCCATGCATAGAAACACAGAAGATTGACGGCAGAAAAAGACCTCACGGTCCATCTAGTCTGCCCTTATACTATTTCTTGTATTTTATCTTAGGCTGGATATATGTTTATCCCAGGCATGTTTAAATTCAGTTATTGTGGATCTACCGACCACGTCTGCTGGAAGTTTGTTCCAAGCATCTACTACTCTTTCAGTAAAATAATATTTTCTCACATTACTTCTAATCTTTCCACCAACTAACCTCAGATTGTGCCCCCTTGTTCTTGTGTTCACTTTCCTATTGAAAACACTTCTCTCCTGAACCTTATTTAACCCTTTAACATATTTAATTGTTTCGATCATGTCCCCCCTTTTCCTTCTGTCCTCCAGACTATACTATGCATGTGTGCGTGACACCCCCTGTTCCTGGGATGCAATGGCGTGCATGTTTTTCACTCTCCCAGGCTTCAGAGCATTTCTAGTAGCCCTGGGAGGGCAAAAACTGCTTTCCCCACACACACCCGAAGACCCTCCAAAGGCCAGAAATGGCCCATTTCAGGTGAGAAATGGGCCATTTCTGGCCTTCGGAGGGCCTCCGGGGAGGGAGGCTAGTTTTGCCCTCCCCAGGCTCCTAGAAAGGCTCTAGAGCAGTGGTTCTCAACCTGGGAGTCAGGACCCCTTTGGGGGTCGAATGACCATTTCACAGGGGTCGGCTAAGACCATAGGGACAAAAAACCAATTTCCCCTGGTGTTAGGAACTAAAGCTTCTATTCTGGTGCCTGGGAACATATTTTTACAATCTGACCAATCTGGCGTTTACGCTGGGGGTGTCCCGCTGACCTTCCTGTCAATCAGCTTAAAGCTCTGTTGAGAGAACTGGCGCTAGACTTATGGTTGGGGGTTACTATAACACGAGGAACTGTATTAAGGGGTCACGTCATTAGGAAGGTTGAGAACTACTGCTCTAGAGCTTGGGGAGAGCAAAACATGGGCCTTTCCCACCGCCTCCAGAAGCTGTAAACAGCCTGTTTCCCATCTCCCAGTGAGTCCAGAAGGCCCAGAAATCAGCTTGCATGCCCATCCAATATGGCTCCGTGTGCCACTTTTGGCACGTGTTCTCTAGGTTCGCCATCACAGTCCTAACTAACACAAAGAAAGTCCACGAAAAGAACAATTGGCAGACCGAAAGCTCACGGGAGCTGAGGAAAAGCATCCATGAGATGAGGACTGAGTTGAACAACTAAGGAAATATCACCAGGAAGCTGGATCCTTAGAAATTCAATCCATAGAGCTATGGGACCAAAGTAACCATCCTGTAAATTTCATCATAGATTCTGCCTTCGATACTATGGAAAATGCATAATTTTGTAGAGGAGAGAAATAGTCTCCATTAAGTAATAAATATAATATTTTAAAATACAATTATACAGCCCTTGTTTACTTTCTATGGTTTAAAGATATTACTTAATTTTCAAAGGATGGCAGCACTTTAATTAACTTATATTAATTGTATTAAATATGCCATCTAATATGAAAGAAAAACAATTTAACTTATATTCATATTTTGATTAATAATACCATTTTGAAATCAGGATTGGCTTAGCGTATTAAAACGGCATAAAAGAAAGTAATCTATCATAAAAGAAATTAAGTTAAGCATGAGGCATGTGAAGGATTTAAATAAAAGCCCCCTGAAAAACAAAGAAAATGCATTCAAAAGAATGTGGCTTTGTTAATTTTTATTTAATTTGTATATTTATTTCATTCTAAGTAATGTATACTACATTTATTTTTATCCTCAAACAATCCTAGGAAACATTTCATCTGATAAATGGTAAATGAGTTTGTTTAATCTGGAGTCAGTGAAGAAACCCCTACTGGATGGCGTTTTGGAGAATAACAGCCAATGTTAGAAAACAACTGTTCTGATTAATGAATGTAATTGGCCTTATCCACATTACTTTTAGAGAGAGTGGCCATATGTACTTTCAGAACCATAATAATAATAATAATAATTATTATTATTATTATTATTATTATTATTATTATTATTATTTATTGGATTTGTATGCCGCCCCTCTCCGCAGACTCGGGGCGGCTAACAACAGCAGTAAAACAGTACAACAAAATCCAATACTAAAAAAGCAGTTAAAAACCCATTATATAAAGACCAATCATACATATAAACATACCATACATAAAATTGTGAAGGCCTAGGGGAAAAGTGTATCTTTGTTCCCCCATGCCTGGCGGCAGAGGTGGATTTTAAGCAGCTTACGAAAGGCAAGGAGGGTGGGGGCAATTCTAATCTCTAGGGGGAGTTGGTTCCAGAGGGTCAGGGCCGCCACAGAGAAGGCTCTTCCTCTGGGTCCCGCCAAGCGACATTGTTTGGTTGACGGGATCCGGAGAAGACCCACTCTGTGGGACCTAACTGGTCGCTGGGATTCGTGCAGAAGGTGGTCTTAAACTGATCATCATCCTAAAAGTTTGGGATTATATATATGCATACCATTATTATCTATTTAATATTACAAAATTATAGAATGGAAATACTGTAAGAACAAGTAAGTCAAAGAAATTAGAGGAATGAGACGAAAAAGATTAAGAAATATAGCTAAACCGCCACTTACTATACATCTTTATTCTTTCTGAAGCAAACGAGTCTTGTAACCTTGTCTGTACCAATTCACATTTTCCCTTCTTTTAATTAACTTTCCACTTACCTTGTCTTTTCAATCATAACTTTCTCGCCCTCCTCCTTTCTTGCAACCATTCCCTCTTTTTTTATGTATTAGCTCTAGGCTTATGTCCATTCAGTGACTGATCAAAGTTACGATAGTGCTAAAAAAAGTGAACATATGATTGCTCCTTGAATCACAGCAACAATTGTGATATTTATGCTCAAGTGGCAAGCATGTAATTGCAAGTTGGCAGAAAAAAATGAGTCCAATAATCATCATTTGCAACCTTCTCTGTTGGCTTCCCAAAAGCAAATTCAATAAGGAAGCTTCAGTAATCAAACTCAATAGGGAAGCTCTATTAATTCCTGCTTTTTCTCCAGGCCACAATATACCCCTGCCTACATGCCTATTCCAGCAGACTCCCATGATCCGTGGTCATCTTATGTCAGTCATCCACCAGCTTACCATTAAGCCTGCACTGACATCCCAGGTCCACCACCCCTCCCTGACCTCCAGAGCAACGCTCCTTATCTGAGACTTCCATCTTCCATTCTGCCGCACGAATCCCAGCGACCGATTAGGTCCCACAGAGTTGGCCTTCTCCGGGTCCCGTTGACTAAACAATGTCGTTTGGCGGGACCCAGGGGAAGAGCCTTCTCTGTGGCGGCCTCAACCCTCTGGAACCAGCTCCCCCTGGAGATTAGAACTGCCCCCACCCTCCTTACCTTTCGTAAACTCCTTAAAACCCACCTCTGTCGTCAGGCATGGGGGAATTGAGACATCCCCCCCCGGGCCTATACAATTTATGTATGGTATATTTGTGTGTATGTTTGCTTTAATAATGGGGTTTTTAATGTTTTTTAAATTATTAGATTTGTCATACATTGTTTTATTGTTGCTGTGAGCCGCGCCGAGTCTACGGAGAGGGGTGGCATACAAATCTAATAAATAAATAAACAAACAAACAAACAAACAAATAAATCTCTACCAGCTTGATGACCCATAAATCTTGGGGCTATGATGGCAACTAAAAACTGCCCAAGATTGTTGTCACTAAGTAATGCTATAATGTGACATTCTGCTTTACAAATGTACTACTTAGTGATAGCAATCTAGGTCTCAGTGCATTCTTCCCTAAGGCCAAACTACCTCAATGTATTTCCTTCATATCACTAACTTGTTTTTTAATTCAGTGCACATTCATTTCCCATTCATTCTTGAACTCTTGTTATACTGTACACATTTTTAAGTACCGTACCCCATTCCAACTGCATTCAATTTATTGCTTTTTTTATCCTGACATACTCAACTTTATATAATAAAATGGGCAGGAGCACATTCTTATATGCAACTATGTATTATTTTCTTTCAAGAAATATTCATTCTTCATAAAAGACCACATATTATTTATTTTATTTCTATCAACATTTACATTGCTTAAAATTCTTATTGCTCTATCCAGATTTATCTACTGGTATTTGCTTTAGTTTTTTGCTGTTTATAAATAATTTGCAATCATTCACTCCATTTTCCTGTCAAGCATAATTATCTCAGTCCTCAATATATTAATTTCCAGATCCATATTCTAGATGCATCATACAATCTAATATCTGTTGTAAATCATTTTGTTTTTAGTCAATAACAAAGCATTATCTCCACACACATTCATGTCTCTGTCCAATATATCACTACCATAAGGATGAATGGATAGATGGACAGAAAGACAGACAATCATAGTCAATGTCCAGTCTATTAAACACATTAGATATATAAAATAATACTAATTGATTAAATTAAGCATGCTAACCAAAATGTTGCATATTTTACATACGCCATGAGTCATGACAGAATTTGATTACATTTTTAAAAATCCAAACCACTTGAGCCTGAAAGTGTTGTAAATAAAACTGATCCGAATGACTAAGAAATTTGTTTAAATGTGTATTTAACCATGAGTATCAACATAAAGCAAGCAATGTAATAAGATGTGTGTAGTGGTATAAATGGTTCCTACTCTATCTAGGCATAGCCTAGATTCAAATGAAATTCCCCAATATTTCTCTAAAATTGCACACTAAAGTGCATGTATTATTTTTGTATTAATACATAAATGCAAAAACTAAGGAAACATTACATATCCAAGTCTTATTCCTAGCCCAATATTGAACATTCATTAAAAAATGCATTTATTCTTACATATATTTTATTTTCATTATATTGTTTGTTTGTTTGTTTGTTTGTTTGACTTCTATGCTACCTAATCCCGAAAGAATCAGGGCAGCTTACAACAGTGTAAATTACAAAACAATAAAAAGAAGTCAAATATAACTTTAAACTGTAAAACATTAATTAAAAGCCCTAATAAACTAACCCATCAATATGCACACATAACTTTCATACAATTTTGTCATGATCGTTGTTGAGTTAATTAGGTCGGAGCAGTACGGACATCAGGAGGGGGGAGTTGATTCCATAGAGTCAGGGCGGCAACAGAGAAGGCCCTCCCCCACGGTCCAGCCAACCTGCATTGCTTAGTCGACAGGACCTGGAGTATGCCAGCTCTGTGTGCTCTTATAGGTCTCTGGGATGTTTGCAGCAAGAGACGGTCCTGTAAATAGTCTGGCCCTGAGCCATATAAGGCTTCAAAGTATATATTACTCTTGTCACATTCATTAACTAAATTTCAATTCTATATTGGGCAAAATATCCTACTACAACTGGACCCCAGCATATACTTTCTCTAAATTAAGAAAAGTGCAGTAAAGTTTATCACATTCATATTTCTTCATAATCTACTGAGAAGTAAACCTTTTCACCCACACATGTACTTCTCAAATTTTGCTTTCTACTCTGTTTTATATCCTTTCAATCAGAATTCTGAGAACATCTTCCTAGGCACACATAAAAAACTAATGTTCTAATAGTTTTTGCTTCCACTCTTGTAACTTTTCCTTTGTACGTGGGAATGATAAAAATATTATTCTGAACACCACGAGGAAATGCAATCTCCACATACCAGTAGTCCTCATTTAGTGTCCATAACTGAGACAGGCAAATCAGTCACCTAGTGAAATGGTCAATAAAGTAAAAAGTTCCTTGTTCCATGTTTTTACATGTTTACTTCAGGTTTCGGTTCCTTTACAGCAATGCTTCTCAAATAGTGGGGCGGGCCACCCGGGGGGGGGGGGGCTGGAGCAATGGGTGTGACCCCGGAAAACATGCATGTGACTCCAGGGAATATGCTTTTTTTTCCAGTATGGTGTAGGACGTGCGTCCTACCTAACACTTGTACTGATACCTCAATCACATTCCTCGTCGTTGTGTCTAGGGCAGCCTGTTCTAAAAGAAACATTTTGTGAGTTCAATCAAACTTCTCAAACATGAAAAATATTTTATTTTATAACTGGCTGCCCTGGACACAACGATGAGGAACGCAATGGAGGTATCAGTACAAGTGTCAGGTAGGATGCGCATCTCGTGGGGGGGCTCAATTTGGGGGTGGCAGGTCAGGCACGATGGGATGCGAGACGCACGTCGGCGGAGATTTGAGAGGACACAAAATGTTTACTTCTTCTTAGGGGGGACATAACAGAAAATAATTGAGAAGCACCACTTTACAATAACAGGGGTCGGGGGGGGGGGTGATGGTGGTAGGATATGACCTCAAACATTGAACAAGGTTTCCAGAACTCAGCTCTCGAGGAAGCAGAGAAAAGGGGGGGGGGGAATCTCTATTTATAGCTTTATTCCTCCAGTCCCTCATTCTTTGGAATGCTCATCCCAGTGCTGGGATAATTAGCAAGCAGAGAATTGATGTCTGTATTTCCATTCATTGCAGAAGAAAGTGTTAGAAGAGAGCATGCAGGCACACAACGGGGAATTGACGTCAAAAGGAATGCATTGTTTACCTGGTGTGCTAGGAGGCGTGCCTAAGAGAAGGAAGACTTTAGCGTAAAACTGTATTTCACCATGATCTGTGTGTACTATGACTTCCTGACCTGTATCTAACATTACCACTGCCATAAACATTATTGAACTATTTCTTCCAGCACTATTTGATTTCAGTTCCATCCCAAATAATTTAATCATTTTATTTTTAATCCCATTCAGTCAGCTGCGCTCCTTGTTTAACATTTTTCATCTACTTGTAGAACACTTTTTAAAAGTTCCATTAAAATCTTTTTGCATATTCCGTTTCTTAATCATTGCATTTTAAGCTATTTTTAATATATATAAATTTTACACAGTAACTTTCTCCTATTCTCATTTATATCTAGAAATATAGCTTATATAAATGTATTCTTACTTGAAACCAGAGGTGGGTTCCTACCAGCGCGCCCCAGTGCAGTGGTCCGGTAGTAGGCCCTCCGATTGCACAATTTGTGTGCAACAGCTCTGTTGCTGTCTTTCATGGTCCATGGTGGCGCCATTTTTTAAATTAATTTTCAGCACTTTTTTTGCTTCTGTGCATGTGCGGAAGCAAAATCGCATGAGGGGACTGTCAGGCCGAGGATTTGGCCTGCCACAGTAACACAGCATAAGGGAATTTGGAGGGGCAGAAGAGAAGTTATAGCCACAACAAATTCCTTCACACAGTGTTCAAGGTCATCTTTTGTTCTGTGTCAACTGTACAAAAGAGGAAGTAGGTGAATCCCTGCACCGGACTAGTCCACGTGATTCCACTTGTGGGTGTGGAGATGTGAAATGAACCTTAACCTGGGTGGAGAACTGGAGAGGAATTAGTACCAGAATGACTAAAACGTAACCAACATGGCTCTGCTAATAAATCAAACCTTTTGCTTGAGAAGTGGAGTGGATCCTGATTTATTTCTCAGATACTATTTGGGGCGTTGACAGGGATGCTCATGCATGGACAATTTCTTGCAAGGGGACATGTGCATGCACGGAAGTAAAACATTGTGATGCGCACTCAGTGCACCGTTAGAGAGAGTAATCCATTGCTGCTTGAAATCCAATTCATGGCAGAATTTGCATTGAAATTACTAGAATTATGTTTTGTCTTTTTGAGCCTGGCAATTCCAGCATATGTTGGATTTGGCGGCCAGCATGGCAAAAGTAATTCAAGAATATTTAGTTCAACGCATTTGGAGAATATCTTGTTATAGAAAGCTGGCTTATGTTTTCTATCCATTTCTATCTGAAGAACATATGCTGTGAAACAATTCACAATGTGAATGTTGGATTGCTACAAATATGTGCAGATTACCCCATTTAAATAGAATCTCATTCGCTGGAGCTTTCAAAACTTCTCTGGGCTATACAAACAAGTGGAAAAAGTCCCTTCCTCCTTATAGTTTCTCTTAGTCTACTATCAGTGGTGGGCAGTGTTCCCTCTAATTTTTTTTTGGGGGGGGGGGCGGAAAAGTATAGTGTCTGAGCGGCAGTCCCTTTGGGACTGGGCGGCACAGAAATAATAAACAAACAAACAAACAAACAAACAAATAAATAAAAACCCCACCCTGTTTTGCCTCAGAGAATTTCAAAATAAAATACTGTACTGTGTGTCTATAACAGTGAGCTCATAATAGGGCAACTCTATCAATATCAAAATGCCACTTAAATAGTTGAGCTAGTTTCAAACTAGATTTTGATTTTCTTTCTCTCTTCCTTACTCCCATTCTTTTTCTTTCTCTTTTCCTTCCTCTCTTTTTTCTGTTTCTCTCTCTTCCTCTCTTCCTCTCTCTCTCCTTCCCTCTCACTCTTTCCCTCTCGGCTTCTGGGCAGGTTTGGAAAACTCTGAGTTGATTATGATTTTTAAGTGAGCGATTGCTCACTGCTCAGCTTAGAGGGAACTATGGTGGTGGGTTGCTCCCAGTTCGGACAGGTTCTAAGAACTGATAGCGGAGGCAGCAGGAGGCTTTGCCCTCACGCCCAGGATGGTTCTGCGCATGCACAGATGTGTTGCATGTACACACAAGCCAGTGGTAAATGATTTCAAAACACACTACTGACTACTATTCTCTACTTCCAGGAACAAAATACCTCTAGCTGTGCTAATGAAGATATCAAGATTGAACAAAATGACCAGCCACATACAAATCCAATATGATTTTTATTTTATTTATGTGTTAAATTTATTTGCTGCCTACGGGGCTACACTACTGTTGCAGCTTGCAGTACTAAAATTGGGGAAATGAAAAGAAGTGTAAACCTAACAATAGTAGTGTAGTAGAACTATAGAAAAACAATGAAAAAGAAAGCAATGATAGAGTGACAGGAGAAGAAAATATGGTTGGGTGGGGAAGCACAGAGCGAGGGAGGAATTCATTGAAAAGAACAGCTCACCCTCCTATGCAAGACATATTGCTATACTAATCTATTATCAAAATCTCTACCCAAAAAGGGAAGAAAGCCACAACCTGTGAAACAATTGGTTGACATGTGAGAAAGAAAGCTGTTAACTTAGACAAGGGAGAGAAGTTCTATCAAGAATTTCAAAAAATATGCTGAAGAATTAATTATATTAATTTAACCTAATTAATATAAATATTAATTATGTTTAATATAATAAATTCTCCAGCAGCATATTTTAATTTAATTAATATAATTAATATAAATATTAATTAAGACTAATTAATATAAATTTCATTAAATATTATATTATTGTAAATTCTTGGGTTTTATAATAATCTAAGCTATGTCTCTGTGAATGTATGAAAAGCATCCTCTCCCAGATGGATGGAATATGCTTCCTGTAATTCTTAGCCTCTGGCTATGACTGCTAGAGATTGATAGCAGTGGACTCCAAAACGTACGGAAGGCTTCACGCTGTCTATATTTACTCATCTGATACTAAGGTGAACAGATCAGAGTGAGATGTATGTATGAGAAAAGTGCAACACCTCAATTATTGTAAAACACTAGCTGCTATTCTGGTTGTAACTCACCACAAAAGAGCAATGATTATAAATTGGGCTCATTGCACAATTGAAAGCCTTTCAACATGGGGCAGAAATAGAAAGCAGAAACTTAAGAATATGTTGATGAGATGTTATCCATTCATACTAATGCATTTCTATTACCTATAATACAGAAAAGAATGCATCAAATTTCTACTTGGAAGTAATGCCTCTATACTATGGGGAAAAATATCTAGAAGTATGACAAATAGAACTTAGAGCTGAAGCTATCTTACA
The DNA here is from genome assembly GCF_031021105.1 of Erythrolamprus reginae. Lineage (NCBI taxonomy): Eukaryota > Metazoa > Chordata > Lepidosauria > Squamata > Dipsadidae > Erythrolamprus > Erythrolamprus reginae. Next base: position 194,521,972 of record NC_091950.1, read on the forward strand.
GAGGCCGCACAAATAATAGAGATCAGCAATGAGGACCACAAAGCTCATGACTTTTGTCTGATACAAGATGAAAACCATAAAAGTGCAAACATTGACAGCTGCGGAGAGTTTTTAGCAACATTTACAAATTTAGTCTGATTCTAACTTATTTCCTTTTACCTCAAGGGGAATAACCGGTAGATACACATAAACAGAGTTAATTATTAATCATGACTCGTTTGGTTATCATTTCATAGATATTTCCATACCAACCACTCATGCATCTCTTTGCACCCTAATTAAAACTTCGCTGCACCTTCACTGCACTCTCACTCATCCCTGCGCACCCTCCCCAACTATGTACCCTCATGCAACCTCACCAACCCATACACTTCCTGCAGACCTTTTCTGACCCTCGCAGAGTCTCCTCAACACATACTGCATTCCTGCACACCCTTCCGAACCATTGCCACACCTCCCTCACATCTTCATATACCCCCATGTACCCTCCCTGGTCCGACAGTGTGCCTTTAATGCACCCTAACTCTTTATGCTGTAGTTCTTGCACACTCTCAGCAGATTCTTCCTGAACCTTATTTATTTATTGCATTTATATGCCTCTCCCTACGAAACAGACTCTGAGCAGCTAATAATGAGTTATAAATACAAGTAAGATAAGTAAAAAACATTACTAAAATCACATATCATAAAAAACCATACATCCTAACATTTAATCTTAATTCTAGGCCTGCTGGCAAAGCCAGGTTTTAGCAGCTTTCCGGAAAACCGATAAGGAGGAGATGATGCAAATCTCTGGGGGCAGTTGGTTCCATAGGGTCGGAACCGCCACAGAGAAGACTCTTCCCTGAGGTCGCGCCAACTGACATTATTTGGCAGACGGGACCTGGAGAAGGCCGACTCTGTGGGCCCTTACTGGCCACAGTGAGGTATTGAAATGCGTTTGGACAAATGAGATCCTTCTAGATGTTCTGGAAGAATGCTGCATAGTTAGAAGAGGTTTGAAATTTCTATGACATTTCTTCAAGAAAAAAAGATCAAGTATAGGTAAGTCATTTGTCTCCAGGTTTTATGGATGGCAGTAAAGGTTTTATATATTAAGTTGAAGCCACCAACAGAATGAGTCATTCGCAATTATAGATTTTTTTTAAAAGACTCAAAACAATTAAGGACCAATTAAATCAAGCAGCAGCTTTTTTCCCCAATGATAATTGGCATAATGAGTTATATAAACATTTTCAACTAATATCAATGGACTGAGTAGTCCATTTGAAAGGAAATGATTTTCTGAAAGTAATAAAAGGCAATGTATAAATTAAGGAATCCTTGGTGCTCTCTGAGCTTGTTGCTTTCTTGCAGACATTTCATTACCCAAACTAGGTAACATGATCACTGCTACACACAAGTTACTTACTAGTGGAAGCATTGATGATGATCTCTAGTTTAGGTAATGAAACATCTGCAAGAAAACAAACAAGCGCTGAGAACATTCATTTCAAATCTGAGCTACAAATATTCCCTTTTATTAATAATGCATACATTATATATCTTCAAAAGTTTTGTATTAATTTATTAGAATGTATACAGCTCATGTTAAAAATCTGTGTGACCTTAGGTGGATGGAAAAAATGAAATATTCATTACATGTGAAAAATTTTGACTCTGAAGAAAACAAATTCAAGACAAATAATTTCATTTCAAGGCCAAACATGGAAAAATAACAATTGTTTCAATTTATGCTCTAAATTATCATAAACAAAATCTTATGGATTTTTTTTTCACTTTCCTGAGTTTGCAGAGGAGGAGGAAGTTTGATTCATGACAAATGCCAGCATAATTCTTTCTTTATATTTCAACAAATGTAGATCATTTTAGAAGGACTTTGGTCAAAATTTCCCCATAATGTCTCAGATGATATTTTGCTATTTTGTCTCAAAAATGAACACTAGATGCCAATGTCTCCTCAAAAAGAATTATGATTCTCTTGCTCATAAATCCTATCCAAGAATAGACTTGCATTGGGTGACTTGCTCATTGCTTACTAAATTTATAAATGTAAAAACTGCACCATTTATTTAGCAGATCATAATCCAATAATTGTCAGTTTACAAGAGGAACCTTTGCCTGGAAAAGGTGCAAACTTAATAGTTTATCATTACAACAAGAAGCTATTAAATTAAAACATCAACATAAACCAAAGATCTTCTTCCAAACTAGTTTATCTTTTGATGAATTCTAGCAAATCATTTATGAGACGGTTTTTATTTCCTTAGCATCAAATAAAAAGCTGTATAAAATCAGAAGGATACGTAGGTGAATGTACCAAAACAACTACTGTACAAATAAGATATAAGTAGAATGCACTCTTACATTTAACACAAAGGATCAAAGTGATTTTTACCATTTGGATTTCATGGATATACCGGTAAGTGGCAATTGTAAAATGAATTTTGCTAGACAGAAATACCATGAAAAAGGTAACAAACTAAATAAATTGTTAGCTTATCAACTGCGAAAAGCAGACAAAAGTTATAACATTATGTGAGATGATAACAGATTTTTCAACAACAGAGGAAGTAAATCAATTTATTAATTATTAAAGAAAATAGTAGTATTATACTGTTGCATACCAAACAGATACCAAATCCAGAACAAACTAAAAAATGTTTAAACACAAGACGGTTCACCAAATGTATAGACCAAAAGGAAATTCTTAATAAACCAATTACCAAAGATAAACAGAACAGACTGAAAGTGAATAAATCTTCAGGACCTTATTGTTTTTCTGCAGTTAATACAAGACTTTCCAAGAGATTTTGATTACACTGTTAATTAATGAATTAGTTTTAACAATTCAAGTACATTTTTAACATGATAATAAGATCTAAACTATTTGATTTATATAAAAGGGAATGATTCAACTGAGCCAGAATCATATACAGTAGATTAATTTATTTGTTGAATATGCAGATTACAAGTTTTCTAAAGCAATCCAAAGAAAATATATGGTCTTCTATCTAAATAGAGCAGACTGGCTTTGTCCCAAAAGGGATAATATACTGATATTATTATCATATATCAAAGAGCTGTATGAGGATATCAGATATAGTTTGAATGTAATAATAATATAAATCAAACAAATAAGAAAACAATTGTGTATTTTCTTGATGTGGACAAAGATTCTGATGATTTATATTTCTTATATAAGACCTTTCTCTTCTTTTTAAAGACATGAATTGCAATTAAATTTTATATGGATTCAGACTATTTATAATGAACAAATAAAATTTTAATTGTAAATGAACTTCTGGCATTAAAATATAAAATTATTATTATTATTATTTATTAGATTTGTATGTCGCCCCTCTCCGTAGACTCGGGGCGGCTCACAACAGTGATAAAAACAATACATGGTAACAAAACTAATAATTAAAATCTAAAATATCAGTTTTTCATTACAAAGTCTAAAAAATAATAATAATGGAAGGTGTAAAATAAGTCTGTTTCTTCTTTCATCCATTTGATTGGCATTAGAACCATTGGCAAAGAATATAAACAGGAAAATAAAATTTCAGGAATTAAACCATCAAATCAACTATATAAACTATTTGCAGATGATGTACTTGCAATTATCCATGCAAAATATTCTCTCGATCTGACATTGTAATACTTACAGCAGTGTAGTTCATCATCAGGATGTCAGGTTAACAAGTTAACAAGTGATGTTAACTTTTAAACTATGGTTGGATGGATAAATTAATAAAAGTACGACTCAATTATGACATGAAATTTATCTGAACATGAAAAACAGTATTTACAGCAAGCAAATAGTTTAATGTTATTACAAAATTTATATTTCTATTTCTACTAGTTTTTCTCATTATTCCTATCATCCATTTCCTCCTACTTAGGACTTTATGACTGTAACTTGTTGCTTATATCCTAAGATTTTTATTAATATTGATTGTTTCTTCATTGCTTATTTGACCCCTTTGACAATCGTTAAGTGTTGTACCACATGATTCTTGACAAATGTATCTTTTTCTTTTATGTACCAAGACAAATTCCCTGTGTGTCCAATCACACTTGGCCAATAAAATTATATTCTACTATTCAAAAAAAAAGATGATGTATGCTGGAATTTAGCAAAAATAAATAATTTTTTATTTTTTTAAAAAATATGAGATTTGAAAAAAATATGGAAGATAAGGTTTAAAAAGTTAATATGATCTTTTTGTTGGGTAGAATTGCAATGGTAAAAAATGAATATATTACCAGGATTTCACTTATTTCAAATCATTCCAGTAAGTATTGATAATAAACTGATAGCAGAGTCATACAGTATAATTAATTCTACATGATCAAGTAAAACACTGAAAATGAAGCTTAAGTTTCTGCAAGATGTAAACAACGAGGTAGACTGACAATACAAAACTTCAAATTGCATTATTAGGATAGTGGCTTAATATAGCTCACAGATTATGTTATACAGTACAGTATTATCTTTTTGTGTTACATTGAGACTTGATTTAAAGTATGATAATTTATAAAGAAGAAAAAACATTTTCCTACTGTTGATTTTGATATTAGCTGATTTGAATGATTGTCATCATAAAAGTTTTATTTTCTCATCAGAAATTTCAAATGTACTGTAAATGAAGAATACTAAGATATAGCAATTTACTTACCGGTTTGTAAGATGCACTGGTGCATAAGATGAATCAAGATTTTGAAGAATTAAGTAAGAAAAAAAAGTTTTGCCCTCCCCAGTCCCCAGGAGCAATCTGCAGGCCTCCCAAACCCTCTACACGCTCCATTTTTTGCAAAAATGGGCCCGGTTTTCGCAAAAATGGGACGTGGGGGGGCAGGGCTTTGGGAGGCCATAAATGGCTGTATTCGATGTGTAAGATGCACCAACATTTCCATCCTCTTTTAGGGAGAAAAATAGTGTGTCTTAAACTCTGAAAAATACAGTATTTACTTACTTAAATTTCCCACACTGCTCCTTTTAAGATACCTTCCCAAAAGGTTATGTCATTTTAAGGTCTTGCCAATATATTTAGTTAGTTCTATGGGGATGGTTCAATGAATTCTCAGAAGAGTGTGGATTACGATTTCTAATGTTTTCTTTTCTTTCAAGCCAATAAAAATGCTATACTTCTGCTGCATTTTGGTTATATAAAAAACAAAACTCAGATGCTAGTTTGAAATGTAGCATTCAAGTAAAAAGGGAGCTGCAAATATTAGGTTCTATTTTATTCTTAAGGAAAATTTATTCCTTCAAATTATGCCTCTAAAAATGCAGAAGTGCTACATTTCCCAGTATTTGGCCTTCAAATGACTTATATCTACTATGACAAACTGCATAAAGGCAGGGGCTTTGCCATTTCACTAGTCAAAATGACAAAATCAATAAACAAATGATGAGGATTGCCTTTTACGTAAGCATGCATTCAGGTTTTAGTGATGCTTGCAGAAAAACGGGGCAAAAAAATCAATCCATCGCAAAGGAGCTATTATATACAGCATTAATGTGGAAATTAATACTCATAGCATTTTCTTTACCTAAGGCAAAAGGTATTGTGATTCCAACCAATAATCACTTAAAGGTTTTGCTCTCCGATAGTAGCAAAAGGCTACCTTGCGGTATCTCTGAAATATGCAAATCTGACTACAGTATATATACAGGTGTGTTTCCCACTGATTATAAAATATACTTCTAGAACACTAAAAAAAATGAGAGAGAAAATAATAATGTATTTTCTGTTAATATGCCCATTACAATGTTTATTTGTGTTTGTTATAACTGTTCAACGTATAAGCCAGCGATGGCGAACCTATGGCATGGGTGCCACAAGTGGCATGCGGAGCCATATCTGCTGGCATGAGAGCTGTTGCCCTAGCTCAGCTCCAACATGTATGTATGTGCTGGTCAGCTGATTTTTGGCTCACACAGAGGCTCTGGGAGGGTGTTTTTTGGCTTCCAGAGAGCCTCCGGGGGTTGGGGGAAGCCATTTTTACCCTCCCCCAGCTCCAGGGAAGCCTTTGGAGCCTGGAGAGGACAAAACATGAGCCTACTGGGGCCCCCCAGAAGTTAGGAAACAGGCCGTTTCCATCTTCCAGAGACCTCCGGGGGGTGGGGGAAGCTGTTTTCATCCTCCCCAGGCATTGAATTATGGGTGTGGGCATTCGCGCATGCACAATAGTACAGACGCATGCTTTTTCGGCATCCGAGGAAAAAAAGGTTGGCCATCGCTGGTATAGGCAATTTACATCCATTTGTTTTTTCTCTTAAATCAGAAGAAGGTCATATTGGGCTTATACTATATTTCAAACCAGCTTTGTTTTGTATAATTAATCTGAAATTACTTTATAACAATAAATGATTGAGACAATGGTAATTCAAGAAAGAGGGAAAAGAGAAAATAAAAAATAAATTCATTGTATTTATATAAAAACCAAGGCTTGGTCTCTTTCATAGGAACTCCCCCAGTTATGTTAGTTTCATGGTTTAGGTTACTTCTCTTTCTCTTTGGGGGTATTACAAAAGGACCATTGTTTGCTTAAAGCAAAGTAAGAGTCTTTCTAACCATTGGTGGCGAAGCGGTTAGAATGCAGTATTGCAGGCAAAATCTGCCCAGTCTGGAGTTCTGTCCTGATTAGCTCAAGATTAACTCAACCTTCCATCCTTCCATGGTCAATCAAATGAAGACTCAGATTGTTGGGGGCAATATGCTGATATTTGTAAATCACTCAGAGAGTGCTGTAAAGTACTATGGAGCAGTGCATAAGTCTAAGTGCTAATGCTATTTACACACCATACCCTTAAATCTGCCTGCTATCCATAGGATCCCTCTGCACATTACAAGATAAACCTTACCACCAAATAAAATGTAGCCTTAAGCATGAAAGGCATGATGGGCTAGTCCCTCTCTCTCAGTCTAATTCACCTCACAGGATTGTTGTTGTGGGTAAAATAGGAAGAGGAGGGAATAATATGTTTTTGCCATCTTAAGTATTTTATAAACATGATGAATATAGGAAATAAAGTAAATTATTTAAATTAAATTAAATCAGCAAGAATCCCTATGCAAAGGCACGCAAACACGAGCAGGCTCCAAATCGCAATAGCAATTAGATTTATATACCATTTTACGGTGTTTTATAGCAAATACATCCTAGAAGTGCTTCTAAGTACTGTACTGACATCCCAACCTCTTAAAGGTCCTCAGCATCATCCATGAAAGTTGAAATCCAGGAGAAAACATACAGCTGGGTCTTGGAAGAATGCTATAGATGAGAATCTTGTTGCACTCTTTTGTTACAATCTTTCTTCAAGCTACTTTCAACTACAGTAGTCCCTCGCTATATCGCGCTTCACCTGCCACGGCTTCACTTCATCGCGGGTTTTGAAGTCAGCTTCATTTGAATGATTTTACCACACAAACAAGCGCTAGAATCCTCCAGCAGGACTCCCAAATGATGAGCGGGGCGGGGACTGAGCTCCGGCGGAGGCCCGTCCCCTCGTTCAATCCCCCTCGCCAGTGCCGAAAGGAAAAAAAAGAAAGGAACGCGACGCGGCAGGAATTTCCAGACTGGGCTCGAGGGCGGAAGAGGAAGTACTCGAGGGCGGAAGAGAGAGAGAGAAAAAAAGAAACAGCCGGGGCAGCTCACCAGGGACTTTACAGCCGGGGCAAGGCAAAAAACACAACATTTGGCCGAACTGCTGCAAAGAACAGAGTAAGTAGTAGTGGGGGGGAAAGGTTAGCCGGCCGTTGCTCGCCTCCAGGCATCCGGAGCTGGTGGGAAGGAGGATAAATTCCCCATCGCGGATTTCACCTATCGCGGCAAGGTCTGGAACGTAACTCCCGTGATAGGTGAGGGATTACTATATAGCACTTGCATCAGGAAGACATCATTGTGAACTACAAGTGCAGATGCTGTTTTTAATGCTTGCTTGAGTACTGCTGAGGTTATTATATTCTGTTTGAAGATATTTTGCAGAGGGAAACAAAGTTGGCTTTGAAGAAAATATATGGCTACCATTAGTAAAACATGAGCTTAGTTCAGGAAATGAGACTTGACTTTCTTTGGAATAAGAGGAAAGGAAGAGAAAATGCTGTTAAGCTTTCATGTTTAGGTTTTTATAGTCTATTTTAATAAATTGGAGAATTAAAGTTTTGTGCTGCACATTTCATGACCTGGCTTGTGTTGATATTATCTAAATAGGGTATTTATTTCATAGCCCTTTAGAATAGTCATGCTGCTTGGGGAGGAAAGAATCTTTTATCCATAGTGGATAAAAATTTACAAAAGAATGTGTTTTTCTGTCCCTACTTTTTAAAAGCCATTTCCTACAAATTGCTGGTTTTTTCAGTTTCTTGTTGAAATTTGTATAAAATTAAAACCATTCTGTTTTACGTTCTACCTGATACAAATATAGATGTGGAAATCTCAGCTAATGCTCTGTGAACAAAGAACATCTTTTAAATAATTTTCCCCAATCTGGAACTCTTCAGAAATGTTGGATGAGACTTTACAATTTCAATGACCAAATTGATTGGAAAAAACAAATCTAAAAAGTGTAAATCTGCTTCAGAATCAATGCATTTCAAAGCCCTTGTTATTTGTTAAGATTTTACAGGTACCTACTGCCTGCGTAAAGATATAATTAGAATAATGAATAAACAACTAATCTTGTGGTGCGGCCGGAACAATCTGGAACTGAATACTGTATACTCAAAATGTAGAAATGGTGGTAGACTGTCTACAATACGCAGTATCAACAGTAGAGATTTTCAAATTTCTAAGACGACCATATTGCAAGATCTAAATGGACACCTAACATCAAAAATGTCATCAAAAAAACACAACAAAGAATGTTCTCAGAAAGAATGTTTTCAACTCAGAAAGCTCAAACTGCCCAAGGAGCTGCTGATACAGTTCCACGGAGGAATTATTGAGTCTGTCATCCTCTATAAATGTCTGGTTTGGTTCTGCAACCCAACAAAACAGACACAGATTTCAGAGGATAATTACAACTACAGAAAAAAGAATTACTACCAATCTGCCTTCCACTGAGGATCTGTATACTGCACAAGTCAAAAAGAGGGCTGTGAAAATATTTACAGACCCAGATAAACAAATAATATTGGAACTATATAACTTTTTACTGGAGTATGAACTTTTGGATGAAGAAGTTAAAGGTAACATGATAGCATGGACCCAAAACTTCGGCCACGCTATAAGTCTTATAGAAATGGGGGAAATTTGGACATTAAATTATAAATTAACTCAAGCAATAAATTATAGAGAGAATCTCTATAAAATGTTTTATAGATGGCACACACCCCCAGCTCACCTTGCAAAAATGTTCCCGTCCATAATATCAACATGTTGGAAATGCAAGTGAGAGGTAGGATCTTATTACCACCTATGGTGGACATGCCCGAAATCTAAAGCTTTCTGGTTAAAAATTCAAAAATATTTGGAGCAAATTATCTGAAAGTTGATTCCTTTTAAACCCGAACTCTTTCTTTTAGGTATATTTAGACACCTAATAGAAAAAGATGATAGATACCCAATAATAAACATATTAACGGCTGCAAAAATAACCTTTGCTCAAAATTGGAAATTAGATTACACTCCTACTACTTTATCAGTTAGACAATGGAGTGTGCTGAATTGACAAAAATAACCCTGGAACTGCAGGATAAAGAAGGGGCACAATTCTATAAATCTTGGGAAAGATGGTACACCTAGTTGAACCAACAAAGATATCAAAAAACGTGACTGAACTATAAAAGAAATTACTATTCAAATTTACACTCCATAAATCCTTTGAAAATAACAAGTTAGCATTGGTAAATTTTCTAACAAAACAGAGTAAAATATTGGAACAGACTTTTAAATCTAGGATGTTAAAACCGAAGACTTGTAACATAATAGAGTACAATATTAGGATAGACCTTCATATTTAGAATGTCAAATTCAAAAACTAAGAAATCGACTAGTAAATTTTTTTTAATAAATAGTAGAAATGTAAAATAATACATATTAAAAAGGCTGTGTGATAGGATGGTCAACAGAGAGGTTGATATGTCTTTGAAATAGATTGATATATATATATGTATAGATTTTTGATATCTCCTTTTGTCTCTATGGTTTTTTTCTTTTTCACCTTTATCAGACATTTAATACTTATTATGTAAGAGGCCTAATGCAAAATTTATATATTTGTATGTGTATACATGTTCCTCTTCTTCAAATTCTTCTTGTTTTCCTTCTTGTTCTTTTTCTCAATAATGATTTATATTTTTTTTAAAAAATTACAGATTTACATCCTAAACACAAATTGTTTCAACTCCTACCCTCAAAATGACGCTATAGAGCATTGAACACAGAACAACAAGACACAAGAACAATTTTTCATGAATGCCATCACTCTGCAAATGATTTCCTCAATACTGTCAAACTATTTACTAAGTCTGCCCTGGGGTCATTCTTTGTCAAATGGACCAATTTTCAAAATCTTCCCCACTCGACCCCCTTCAATTTTAATGAAACTTTGCACATATATTCCTTATGATATAAAACTGAGATGTACAAAATATTGACCTAAAATTTTGCACTCCTCAGTTTTATACCATAAGGAATATAGGTGCAAAGTTTCATTGAAATTGAAGGGGGTCGAGTGGGGACACCTGGTCCATTTGACAAAGAATGACCCACTATTATTAATCTCATTGTTCCCATCACCCATCTCCTCCCACAAATGACTGTATGACTGTAACTTTGTTGCTTGTAACCTTATAATTTATATTGACTGGTTCCTAATATGATTTGATTGCTTACATGTACCCAGACTATTATTAAGTGTTGTACCTTATGATTCTTGATGAACTTTTCTTTTATGTACACTTAGAACATATACACCAAGACAAATTTCTTGTGTGTCCAATCACACTTAGCCTATTCTATTCCATTCCATTCCATTCTATTCTAATGCAACTAGGAATAAGGTGAGCTATTATGAAACATCCATGTTGTTAACAACCTTTGCAATGATTTTTAAATAGTGTAGCTACTACGAATGATAAAAAATAGTAACACAATATTAATTTCATGGCTGCATATGACAAAAATAATAGAAAACATAATCCAGCTTTACCATTGACTAAACAATACTGCCTTTCTAAGTATTAGCAACAAGCAGGCAACAAGGCTAAGTTGGATCCATTTATGCTTACTGGCAGTCAAAAGCAGCAACAGAGGTGTGTACATCCACAGACGTGTGTCCGAAGAATTATGACCCAGTCATTCAAACTCCACTTTCTGAAATTCCATGACTGGACAGAAGGAGTGATATGCGGAAAAAATGGGCTTTACATTCTTTGCCTTCTATTGTAAAGTGTGTTTTCCAACAAAAATGGTGAGTAGGTTTATAATTACTTTAAATACAACGACGGTACTCATTATGCAAGGTGTGTAGTCCAATCTATTTTATAATTCTACAGGCATGCATATTCTTATCTATACTATGTATAAAATGTCTTGGTAAACCAACAATTTAGGTTAGTGGTCCTTAAACTGGGAAGTAATTCCTCCCAGGGGTGTAATTTGGGCATATTGTGTAAGTAATGGGGCACTTGTAACTGCTTGTTAGCGAATCAAGAATCCATTTTGAGACTGCTGCCATCAAGAAGCTGGTGTAAAATAACAAGAGTCTGGTTTTTTTGTGGGCATAATGACATAATTTGAGACCAGGAAAATATTAATTGTGTCAAGCAATTTAAGAACCACTATATCAAGCTCCTAAAGAAACCCGAAACATAGGACAAGTTTTAGGTAGCTTGTTATGAGACTGAGATCAGAATCGAAAAGTTTCCAAAGAATTTTCTCTTTATCACTTTAATTATCTGGAATCAATTGATCTTTACATTGATACACAAGTGAATTGCTTTCTAGCAGTTAAGGTCATAAAATATGTACATAAAGACATCCTTTTGCCATGAATATTTTGAACACTTTATTTCACATGTCTGAAGTAATTTCATATGCCAGCAGAAATGCAATCCAAATCTAACTGAGTCAATTGTAAAACCTGTGATAACAGTTCCAAACTTATCAGGGTTTGAGGAAGAAAAGCAGATGGTTTAAAAATGTGAAAATGTTTCCAATCCTTTTCATTTTAGGGTAATATTAAATATTCATCATTGATAATTAACCTACCAATAGAAGAGAATATACTGTACTCTATTATTCTAAACTTAGCATCCCAAAACATATTTACATCATGAGGTGAATTTAAATTTCTAAGTTTAAATAACTAGGGCAGAAGACAGGATTTGGGTTGGGTTTTCCCCCCAATATGTCTTTAGGTATATCAATATCAATTCTGAAATGCTTGTTCTTCCAAAACATTTGAGCTTTATTTTCCATTATTTTATTTTATTTATTTTATTTTCCATTATTCTTCTGAACATCATTTTCTCCATATTTATCTGTTATTTTTGTTATATATTCACTTCATGGATAAGCAATTAGCTATGTTCAGTACTAAATGATATTTTAAAAAATAACAATTGCTATTCATTTTTAATATTATGAGATTAACAGTGATCTGATTGGCAACATCTGTTGCTCATTTGTGTTAGAGAGTCCTTCTAAGTCTTTTCATTTTTTGTACATAATATTTCCTCTTGTTTAGATAACTGTCAATTATAATATATCTGTAAGGGGTTAGAATATAAAATTGTGGCATAATAAAAATTGCCAGTTGACAAAAAATAAAAACTTGTTCTTTATTTGAAAACAACACTCATGTGTGAAATGCAAGACACGTAGAAAATATTAGCTTTTCTAGGAGTACATTAGATCAAATAAAAATTACTACAATAAGCAAGTGCATCAGGAAAAAAAATTCTTAATAATTAATCAAAGAGTAGAACCAGGTTACACAAAGGCAAAAAAACAGCCTTTCACTGGTTCACTAGGGGTTTTGTTAGAGTTTGTAAAACAAAACAACAGTTTTTTAAACACTCTTTTTTAAACTTAATACATTGTGCAATGCTATAGTAGCTGTACAGATATTATTTTATGCAGTGCTTTCTTGAGAACTGAACATTATATTTCAAGATTTCCTCAGGATAAAAGAGTTGAGAAAGATTGAACAAAGGTGTGTTCCGATGTAATAGTTTCTGCTCTCTTGATTTTGAATCTTTATGTGTTCATTCTAGCTTTCTTTCTTTTGTCCTTTCAGGGTACTTTGTACAACGTTAGGCTGAGGTACTATGTGTTTCACAGAGCCTTGAGCCTCACATTATCTATCACTGTGTTGGCAAATCCTGTCAAGAATATATGAAAAATTAAGTAAGAAAAATTGAAATGCAGTTGGGGGAAAAATCAGAATGACCCTCGGATGAATGAAACATTGTGCATAACGTTCTACATGGAATAGAAAAGATAAATTTAGGTCCCAGGGAGGGTTATATACAATGCTGGTAGCTGACAGTCATGGTTAGGAGGGCCTTTGCACATATCCTTCTTGTGTGTCAATTATACCTGTTCCTGAATCTGGAGGCCTTGCTCATGGTCATCCACACTTGCTTGAATTAGCGTAATGTGTGGATCATGAGGTCTTTTTCTGCTGTCAGTCTTCTATGTTTCTAAGGAAAAAACAAGGTAGATTTTGCCTGGAAAAGGCAAAATGTTTGCCCATGCAGTTCAAGCAGTAGTGGTGCTATAGGAATATACCGATGCACACTCAGAACTACTCATGCTGCTGTATCCTGGACTAGCCACAGATTCTGAGTTGTCCACACACACAAAAAGCCCCCAAAGTGGGAAACTCTGCATTCATTGCACATATCTGGCCCGGGGCTGTAACTGGAGAACCCCTGATTTAATGCAATATAAAAAATGCAAATATTTTTACTACGGACCACCAAACTTTTCTTGCGGACCACTAGTGGTCCACGGACCACCAGTTGGTGATCGCTGATTTATAAGATAAAGGGTGAATTCTTATCAATGACAGGTACCATTGGCACATAAGAAGAATATTTGCAAAGGCCTTCCAAAGCACGACTGTCATCTATCCTTTCAGACAAAGTATTCACAATATGTGAATTTCAATTTACAAATCTGTGGGTGGCTATGGCATCAAAGAGGTACCAAAAATGAACTCTTTGCTACCATTTCTAGTCATCTTGATTTTGCAACCTAGTTATGGTAGTTCTACATAAGTAATATAAGGAAAAATGGGAGTTAAAATGAAAACCAAATTCATGGAATAAAACAGTTTGAAAGGGTCCATTAAGACTATTATACTAAGTGCTTATTTGAGTACAGAAATTTAAAATAAAGCATCCATGAGAGAAAGCTGACTAACTCCATCAGACTATATCCAAGAAAGTAGAACTTACCACCTCTCCAGATAATTGTTTCATTTCCTGTTCTTTCCTTATGAACTGCTCCAAATGTTTGGCTATTATGGCCCAGCATTAAAAATCTACTTTCCTGTAATTTAAATCTATTAAATCTAAATCACTTATGCACGAAGGGGCATGCATAAGTGAACCAGAGTGCCTTCTGTCCCTTGCCCTAATGTTTCTCTTTTACTAGTATCATGTACATAAATATTATTATATATTTGTATACCACCAATAGGTACTTGACAAAACAAACAAACAAACAAACAAACAAATAAATAAAATTTTATTCCCTGTAGTCTGGAGCAATAGACAATATTTTCTACGACACCATGCCCATAGAAGAACTCAGAAGAAATGGAGCAAGTGACAAAATATGAATAACAGTGGAAACTCTGCATGTTGAGAATCTGACAATTACCCTATAATGTATAAGAGTGAATGAAACTTGTGGGATGATTTCACAAGATGTTTTATTACTTTGATTTAACATTGATTAGGAACAGATGCCTATAGTAATTTGTTTTCTCACTTTTTTTCTTCTCAAAACAAAATATTCTTAAATGGTTGAATTTCTCTTGTAAAAACTGAGACTTGGGTTTCATTTCTTGATCATACCTTTGTTCTTTTTATACTATTATCACCGGACCAGGTACACCCATCTTATACATTTGCATTAGACTTCTGTGATCTAAGTAAAGTATTTTAGTATTTGCCTATTAAGTTATTTTCTATCTTTTAGCTATTGCAATTAGTTGTGTCATCATAAGTGCCCCATGGTAGAAACTTACTAACTTCACTAATAATTCAATCCTTCAGACATGGTTGGGGGAACTGAACTACCCTTTCCCCCTAGGCCTATACAATTTATGCATGGTATGTTTGTGTGTATGTTTGGTTTTAATAAGGGTTTTTAAATTATTTTAAACATTAGATTTGTTACATGCTGTTTATTACTGTTGTTAGCCGCCCCGAGTCTACGGAGAGGAGCGGCATGCAAATCTAATGAATGAATGAATGAATGAATGAATGAATGAATGAATGAATGAATGAATGAATGAATGTTGGGCAACAACTCCCACTATTGTATCTAGAGTTCTAGTTCAATGCATTGAAAGGACACTAAGTTGGGATAGATTTTGGCAATCCAAGCACTATCTGACTACCTGCAAGGAAGGAATACAGTAATCACAACAGAGACGAAGTGTAACATATAAAGGAATGCACTGGTATTTGGACAAAAACAGTCCACAATGAAGATCCACATTTGGTAGTCCTTTTGCCATTGTAATTAATTATTGGAACTCAGCTATTTTTGATGGGAAATTTTGGAGCACAATTCCTTTCCCTGATGTAAGATAATTCCATATTTTTTAAATAATAGAGCAGCTCATATTTGATTGACCTAGCAGTATTTGTCCTCTTTAGTCAAGCCAAACACTTTTTAATAAACATAATGCAACTTGTTGTATACAACAGGCATAGAAGTACATCCACAGGTTTACTTTTAAGCAAGAAGAAAAAAAATGTAAAACTGATCAAGCACTCAGCTTGCAGGAGAATAAAGCAATTTTGATAAATTATCATATACAGCAGTTTCCTGCCATAGTGACTCTCTGACTAAGATCTAAGTCCATAGCTCTTTGTGTTAAAAGCAGACAAATAACTGGAGACAAAGTCTTGATATAGTTCCAAAACCACAATGATACACAAAGTGTTTTAGGGGATTGGGTTAAATCAGTGACTTACTCTTTCAGATGAAAAGCCAAGACTACCTAATGGTAGACCTTATAAAAGATGAACATATGGTGGAACAGATTTAATAAATATTGTAACTTGCCCCAGATCTTAATCACAAGTATTTTGTAATCCATCTGTTCCTTCTGTCCCTTAAAGCAGGAGCTCCTACATTCACAGTGAAACTATCAGTCAGTAAAACAATGTGTTTAAATTTCATATTGCTTCCCACAATTTTATCTATTACAATTGTAAATAGAATAGATACTACACTTGATCTTAGCGAAAAGGCAGAGAAATGATAGAATGGGAATAACTAGCTCCATACAAGTTAATTTCCCAGACAGGTCACCTGTCTAACTAATATATCTAAATTTACAAGTACAACCAAGAAAACAAATAGACCATCAAACAAAACCATCAACCCAGAGTTCTTACTTGAGGATTAAATGGCTAAACTCAAATTATTCTAGTTTTGACACATTGTGCCAAGTTCTAGCTCTCTAGAGAAGGTTCTAATACTGGGAGAAAGATAAGGAAAAAGAAGAGGATTACCAGCAGCAAGGTGGATGGACTCAGTTAAAATGGTGATGAATGCACCATTGAAAGACCTGAAAGAACAGGCTAAGATCACCATGAAGAAAATGCAGCTATGTGATTGCTAATAATTGGAAACAACTTAATAGCACATAATCAATCAATCAATCAAATTTGCACTATCTAACTACATTTGGTACTGAAAACGGCTTAATATAGGTTACTAAACAATAAGAAGCCAACATTAAACATGTTCTGGATGGTGATTTACAGAAAAGGCAATCTACACAAAAACCTTTTGTTCCAGCCAAATATTTTGTCTGTTCTACATTGAAAAGTATTTTCACTAATTTAATTTATTGCAAATTAATTCTAGAGGTACAGTATAGTATGATATCTCTTTACAAGACTGCCTTTTTTCCCTGCTAGTCAGCTTCTCGTATTTAGAAGCACTGTACTATATACTAACCTATGCACTTCCACCTAATACTGTCTTTATTAATCAGTCTCTGTGTCAACCACATAAAAGAAACCTGTTTTTTCTACAAATGGATTTGTTTGTACGAATAACCAGGAGAATTATTAAATTCTGGCAATGACGAATTTGATAAGAATTCACAAGGTCAATGAAAACTTCTACATAATGTACAAAGCAGTTTTAAAAAGCAAATAATCATGTTAAGAAGTATTAGACCAAGGACTAAAAATTAGTTCTGTGCAATGTTTTGGATTCCATTTCAAAATGGGTGTGTGAATTTATCTGCACATCTTTAAAGCAGTCAAATCTTTTCCAGGGATAGTTAGCTGCAGAAAGCAGCATGTGATCCTGGGAATAGAGATGGCTGCTTTAAAAAGTTGCAGTCAAGGACATAGATCTCTTGCTTGATGTTGTTATTCATGTTGATGTGAGAACACTACCTGTGCATTGTGACATCAGGATATAAATTCTACCCTTTCATATTTGAATTGTGATGCAGCATCTAACGGTACAGGTTAAGTTGCAATGGATGTTTTGTCCCTTACTTCCTCTAGACGCTTATGAACAAGAGTTCTTTATTTACACTCCCCTATTTTCAATGCATATTTCCAAATTATTTATGGAACATATACATATCAATATTAAAAGTAAAACAGTTAAAACCAAAATGTTTTCACATAAATCCATGATGTTCCCTTTAAATACTATGTACGGCCAAACTATCCCATCCCTACAGCTGGAATAAATACAAATGAATGCAATCAGAAGGGCAAATTGAGCCTTTTATTTTTACATAATGGTTATTACATGCATGTTGTCATTCTGGCATCTCTGTGGTTTGCTTTTGGATACACTGATGGGCACCTTCATGGGTCCAAAATTACTATTATCTAGAGATCCAGCTGGACTTAACCAAGTGATCAGAAGTGCATTCACTTATTTAAGGGCTGGCAAGGATATAAGGATTTTTAATCAAGAAACCTATTAGGTTTAGCAGTCAAAGCAAGACTAAACTTCTCAATAGAGTACTAATTGCTGAAAAATAAAATGCACCATTTGTGTTTTGCTTCAGCCTCGCGTTCGCCATTGAGGAAAAATATGCATGACTTATCTTGAGTGTTTAGTTTAATCCACACAGGATTCTTCAGTCATAAATTATTACACAACTGCTACCATCTATCTGTCAATCTCACCCATCTGAATCTTTTAATCCCACACATACATGTACTCACTCTCATTTGGCTACTCTGGCTGCAAACACCCTTCTCTGACAA
Organism: Erythrolamprus reginae; assembly: GCF_031021105.1. Lineage (NCBI taxonomy): Eukaryota > Metazoa > Chordata > Lepidosauria > Squamata > Dipsadidae > Erythrolamprus > Erythrolamprus reginae. The sequence continues at coordinate 194,540,427 of NC_091950.1, forward strand.
GCACTTTGTAGTTATACACGAAGGTATATTAAACATGAAATCTCTTCTCCCCACCCCTCCAAACTCGGTACAAAACCAGCACCAGGGAGAGACCTCCTGCATGCCTGCAAGATATTATGCTGCTTTAATCTAAACAGATGTCTTCCCACGCTGCCGTTCTGGATAGCTACAGTATGAATTGGAGCAGGATTTTGTTCCAGGGTTGTTGAATTTTGTTTTTTTTAACTATCTAAACCGGAGACTTTAGCAATAGCAATGTGATTTATATACCGCTTCACAGTGCTTTACAGCCCCCTCTAAGCAGTTTACAGAGAGTAAGCATAATGCCCCCAACAATCTGGGTCCTCATTTAGTTTTATAAAGTTATTCTCTCACGGTTCTTGGAGTCGCCAAGAGGGCTGCTGCGTTACCTGGTAAACGTCGGGCATGTTGACGGTCTCGCCGTGCTCGGCCACATAACCGACGGTGCCTTTGGCCCAGAGCAGTTGCAGCTCGTTGGAGCTCTCCGTGCTGTAGCAAGGCAGGACGGGGGCGCCGCCGTGCACGTCGAAGACCTTCGAGACCAAGCTCTTCTTGCCGCCGCCCTCCACCAGGAAAAGCGAGCCCCTCTCGGCGTCCACCATGAGGCAGACGAAAATGAGGATCTTGTAGCTGAGGGCGCCGAGGTCCAAGTCATTGGAAATGTCCTTGACCAGCTCCAGAAAGAACTGCCGCTCGTTGTGCTGCTTCAGGTAGCGCTTGTAGTCCAAAGCCGGGGGCGGGTAGTGGGGCAGGCTGACCCGGGACTCGAGCAAGGCGCTGAGCAGGTGCGCCGTGGTGGGCGGTAGGGAGCTGGCCTTCCTCAGCAGCGCCCTTCTCCTGGCGCTGCTCAGCGGCTCCTGAGCCCTGGCGTGGAGATGCTCGTCGTAAGTCAGGTTCATGTGGATGGCCTTGGAGCGCGCGAAATTTTTCCTCAGCTCTTTCTGCGAGCCTCGGTGTTGCAGCGGCCCGCCGGCCGTCGGCGGCTCCGGGACGGCGGACGAGGGGTTTCTTCGCGGCGAGAGGCCGTTGTGGTGGCTGCTTGGCTGTTTGGACGCCCCTCCGCCGTCGCCCGAGTCGGGCGCTCCCGCGGGAGCTGCTTTGCCGAGGAGGGCGGCTCGCCTCTTCAGCCACTTCTCCACCAGCTCCGGGTGCCTGTCTAAGAAACCTTCCACCGCAGCGGAGTCCAAGCCGGCCGGGTTTGCCATGATCCCGCTAGCCTCGCCTTCTCCCCCACTCGGAGAAAAGAGGGGGGGGAACCAAAAACTTTCGGCGCTACCTATGCCTCATGCCGCAACCTCCGTCGATCCCCAAAGCGGTGGGAAGTCTAAGCCGCTAAATTCCCACGTTACGAGGCGGCGCCAAAAAAAAAAAGGCTGGTTATGAGACATTAAACCCTCGCGCCGTCCGGGGCGCTCCGCCGAATGCTCAGCGTTGAGCTCTGCGTCTTGCCGGCTGTGCTCGGCTTTTTCGCTCCATTTTCCTGTGAAAATTTGCTTAAATGATCTGACTTTTCCGAGATTTCTTGCAAACTCGCTTCTTTCTTTCTTTCTTTCTTTCTTTCTTTCTTTCTTTCTTTCTTTCTTTTTCTTTCTTTCTCGATTTTACTTCGGTTTGTCCATATTCCACCCAAGCGCACACGCGCGCACACCCCGTTTGCTCCCCGCGTTCCGCCTGTTCCTTGCTGACTTCTGCCCGTTCCCTTTGCTCTCCCCGACTACCCAAGCGGGGCTGCCGCGGATTTTCCGGGGACGGCCGTCAAAAGCCTTCCCTGGCTTAACTACTGTATACTGCTCCTGCCGGCGACGGCGGCTGCGTAACCCGGCCGGGGCAGAGCATCGAAGAAACGAGGGCGGGGAGGGGAGGGGAGGACGCGCGGGCTGAGCGAGGGAGGCGGGCAGAGAAAGCAGTAGCCGGCGGCGAAAGAGGCAGCGCCTTCTCTTCTGCCTGGAGGCGGGTTTTTTTTTTTTTTGTGCTGGAATGCTTGCAGCAGAATGAATGAAGGCATCCGAGGGGAGGGGCGCGCGTCGATCGCTATGTTTCTCTCTCTCCTACACACACACAGACACCGGTCTTCTCATAAAGCCGAAACTGAGATTGCACCAGCGTGTGTAGTAGTACGGTATATACAGTATTGGTTACAACGGCTCTCGAAAGAAGCTCTAGGCCTATTCTAAGTCTTCCATTCAGACGATCGAGCTCGGCGATACATCGCCGCTGGGCAGACGATGGAATTGTGCGCGGGGGGGGGGGCGGGGGGGGGCAAGACACGAAATATTTTGAATGTGGGTGAAAGAGAAAGAAAGGGCTGTGTGTGTGTGCGCGCGCGCGCGCGCGTATGCGATTTGTAAACTGAGGCGCGCGCGTTTATGTTGTAGGCTGTGAGTGCCACTGAGGTACAAGTTTGTTAGGGGGAAGGATTTCACACCCGTTTTAAATACAATTACGAAGACTTCGGACTTGTTGTTTTTAATGGAACAAAAAGGACAGCTTCCCACCCGCCTCCCATTCCGCCCTCATACGTTGCTGTTAATATTTAAAATTCTCTGTATGTAGGATGCTTGAAGGAAAGCATACTTCGCTGCGGCCAGTAAGGGCCCAGAGAGTTGGCCTTCTCCAGGTCCCATCCACCAAACAGTGTTGGTTGGCGAGACCTCGGGGAAGAGCCTTCTCTGTGGTGGTTCCGCCATTTGGAATCAACTGCCCCCAGAGATCCACACTATCTCCACTCTACCAGTCTTCCAGAAAGCGGTCAAAACCTGGCTTTTCCGGCAGGCCTGGAATTAGCTTGATTGCAAGTATATATGGGGTTTTCCCCCCTTTTTAAAAATTTTATAATTTTTTTATTGTATTGTTGATTTTTATTATTAGATTTTAACTGTTTTTATTGTTGTATTTATCCCTACTATTAGCTGCTCAGAGTCCGTTTTGGAGTGAGCAGCATATAAATAAATAAATACAATAAATAAAGCAGAAGCTTTGGCAAGCTCTGGGTTAACAGCTGTAGTTTTTTGTTGCTGTCTTTCATGGAACTTTCATGGAACCCTGTGTGATTCCATCCTTCAGCGCAGACACCACTGATAACATAAGAAATGGATCTTTCTATGAACAGGGAACCCTTGGTAGGTCAGCTCAAAAATAACCCCACTAAATGAAATGGGATTCCATTCAAGAAGGCAGGCATGGGCTTCCATTCTGATTTATATGCAGTTGTTGTTGTTGTTGTTGTTATATTGTAGTTATAGTTGTTGTTATTTAGAATGAATGTCTCCTGCACAAAATGACTTGCTGATAAATATCACTGCCTCCTTTTCCCCTCAAAGAGAAGGCAGCGGCAAGATCTTTCTCTTCAGTTCTCGCAAATACCTAAGGATAATGACAAAAACCCAGAGTCGGGGACAGCTGACTGGCTTATACAACCGGGTACTCTCCCAAATGGCTAAGCACGTGGTCGCCTTTCCACAGAAATGTGCGAGTCACAGTTTCCGTGCCTCCTCCCACAGTGAGAGAAAAATCTGGGCACCTTCCATTGAAATGGACTGACGTGGAGCTATTATCCACACGTGGAGGAGCACATTTCATAGCTAAATGGAAATTATGGATCTCAGCATATGAGGATGCAAGGACATGAATGAAAGAGTTTCAAATATTCATGAATGAGATGTCAGGCCTTCTCCACGGGCGCCCAGTACATAGCAAGCCTTTAGTTGAAATATGTAAGAACTCAACATGCTTGGAAGGGAAAGAAAATCACCTGGAAGTGTTTTTGTGCTAAAGCTCAATCCCAGAACGGGTTGTTATATTAAGCAAATAGTATGTGTGCAGAGTTCCTTTCTCAGAATTTTCACCAGTGATTGTAAAATTAGATTCCACACTGGACCAAAGATTTAGGTTCACAAAGCAGATTGAGCTCCAGATTTTTTAAAACGTTAAACTTGAGGACCGATCCAAAAAGAGATAAAGAGGTCAAAGACGGACATATGGACCTTAATGAAGCTGAGTTGATCCTTAATGGAGGAGCATAGAGCAGCATACAAACTTGGTCAGTAACAGTAATTGAAATGAACAAAAGAATGGTCACTTCGAAAACTGTGACCTAAATATCTGTCCCAGATTATATAGCTGAATCAAGCAAAACAAATGCCAGAAAGGAGCACGAATAAATGTACTGCCTTCTCAAGGCTGCAATATTTGCAATTTCACTGCAATCAGATTTTACTCGGATGTATACAGTATATCTGCCCTATTTATATTGCTAAGAATCATTTCCATTTTGCTTGCTTGGCTACCTCACTTGTTCACTGCAAGATGATGGGCTTGCAAAGTAACCCCCTCTCCAGCTGTTCACTCTTCCTGGGGAAGAAGGATAGCAAGAGCTGCAAAGCCTCAAGAAGGTTATTGGCACAATCAGAGGTGGGGGTGGGTGGGTTACTTTTTAAGCATGCTCCACATGGAAAGAAATCCCAAACAGGCCCTGCTGGTAAATTTTGTATGCCCCAATGTGTCAAGAACCCTTTTGCAGGAGTAGGCCCACTTCATCCTATTGTTTTCTCACCAGGATCATTTTCCCCATCAATAAGATGTTCAAGTGCTCTCCTGCCATCTTTGAAATAGACAGAAAAACTATTTTGGTATGGAATTAACTATCCCCACCAGGTTGTGTTGCTGATTCTGATCAGGTGTCTATTCTCTCTGTTTCACTCTAACACGATTTCCCTCCAGGGTAGTGGATGATAATGAATAATAGATTTTATATGCCCTAGATCCGTGTTGGCAAACTTATGGCACATGTACCCAGAGTGGCACATGAAGACATGTTGCCTGGCACTCATGGCCTTGCCTGTTTGTTTTCCAGGTTTCTGGCATGCATGCATGTGTGATGATCAGCTGACCTTCATGCATGCAGCAGTGCTGAAAACCAATGTGCGCATGCGTGCTAGCCAACTGATTGTCAGGCGCGCATGTGTGCCAGAACCAGTGTTCCCTCTAATTTTTGGGGGGGGGGGGGGCGGAAAAGTATAGTGTCTGAGCGGCAGTCCTTTCAGGACTGGGCGGCACAGAAATAATAGATAGGTAGGTAGGTAGGTAGGTAGGTAGACAGATAGACAAACAAACAAACAAACAAATAAAAAACCCACCCTGTTTTGCCTCAGAGAATTTCAAAATAAAATACTGTACTGTGTGTCTATAACAGTGAGCTCATAATAGGGCAACTCTATCAATATCAAAATGCCACTTAAATAGTTGAGCTAGTTTCAAACTAGATTTTTATTTTCTTTCTCTCTTCCTTACTCCCATTCTTTTTCTTTTCCTTCCTCTCTTTTTTCTATCTGTTTCTCTCTCTTCCTCTCTCTCTCCTTCCCTCTCGGCTTCTGGGCAGGTTTGGAAAACTCTGAGTTGATGATGATTTTTAAGTGAGCGATTGCTCACTGCTCAGCTTAGAGGGAACTATGGCCAGAACCCAGAAGTTTTGCTTTTCTGGAGCATGATCCCTTCGCACATGCAGCAGTGTTGAAAACTGGCCTGTGCATGTGTACCGGCCAGCTAATTATTGAGCATGTATGTATGCTAGAACCCAGAGGTTCAGCTTTTCTGGAGGGTGGCCCTGATGAGTTCACATGTGCGATGTTTCTGTGCAAACTTTGCCATCACTGCCCTAGATAGTTTTAGAATAAGGCAGAAAGTAGCTATGTGAAGCTAAAGCTGCCTCTGTGATGTGTTGGGGATCAGCTAAAGAGAAGGTCCTGAAGATACAGTAGAAGAAAACGGTGGCCAAGACATGTTTTTGGTGCAAGTGAGGAAAGGTAATTTATTGATAATATACTCAGGAAAGCCAAAGTTTGTTTGTTTGTTTGTTTGTTTGTTTGTTTATTTATTTATTTATTTATTCGATTTTTATGCCGCCCTTCTCCTTAGACTCAGGGCGGCTTACAACATGTTAGCAATAGCACTTTTTTAACAGAGCTAGGCTACTGCCCCCACAATCCGGGTCCTCATTTTACCCACCTCGGAAGGATGGAAGGCTGAGTCAACTGAGTTACTGTTGCTCCTGCTCTGGGTCCTTTTAAGAATCTGAGGCACCCAAAAGCAGAATTATTTTGGATCTAGGATGTGATTGTCTCTTATCCTCAAAGCAAGTTAGTTGTACAAGCCATTATGTGATCTGCTTATCTAAAGTTAGGATTACAGTAAGTCTTTCCCTGTTTTCCCTTGCTTAATGCTTTGTTGACAATCATCTTAGACCTTTAATTTAGTCTTTAGCTCTGATTTATGGTAGCAGAATTCTAGATACCATACTTGTTGGACAGTGGATTTCAAGAACACCTAATTACTGAATGTGGTTTTACTAAGGGGAAAAAGCCCCACTAATTTCAACATAACTTTTTCCCTTTACAGTGTATTTGGGAATTAAAGAAATGACCTGCCATGCATGATCTTTGGAAGTTTTTTATGATCTCTTTTTTGCAAATTCCATCGATCACAATATTTTTGCCTCTCTTTGCTGCAAAACATATTTGTATGGCTACAGCAGGAATCTATGCTCATAGAAAGACTATTGTGAATACTGTATTTAATTCGATATAGAACTAGCAGGCTCATAATCAGAGTTATAAATGCACATTAGGAAAAAGGAATACTGATCTTCATCCATTCTCCACATATTTGGAATTGGAAAAGAATTGGACAAACAGGACTATTTTACCAGGATCCCCTTTTGTGACCTTATTAGCAAAGTAAATGGGGAATCCAGATTTACTTAACCAGGATAGTCATTTGTTCCATTGATTTCACCAAAAAACCCTGCTCTGAATAAAACATAACAGTGTTGAAATGCACACATTCTCTGTGTGTAAAGCAAATTTGTAGGTGTTACTGGGGGACCTATAAGGTGGCTTGATTTCCCCTTTCTGCAATCCTTGTCAGACTTCAGAAATAAGATGGTCTGTCATATACAGTATATCCTGGTGAAACACCTACTGTACACTTCCACAGACATGGGACTTTTGATTAGAGACAGTGATGTAAACTTATGTCTCTCCTCTTCTGATTATTTTCTCCTTAAATTACATTTAATACTGTACTGCCTGTACAACATTTCATCAATCTGCTAAATTAAGGATGTTTATATTGTAATATTTCACCATAGCTGATTGCTTTGCTCTTATTATGTCAACTAAAGCCAAGAAATTTTCTATTGCAGCTCCAGCTGTGTCATCCCATCTGTTCTTTCAAAAGCAGAAGATCTTCCAGACAATTTATAATTTTATGTTGCAGGAAATCCCAAGTCTTGTTTCTTTTCTTCAAACAACAACTACAGAGACTAATAACACCCCTAAACAGATCCAAGACAAAGTCTCTCACCAACAAATGAAAGCCCAGGAAAAAACAATATGAGATAATCAATATTGTGAAAAATTGCATTAACAAATTTCAGCTATACTGAAGATGGAAAAGTTTTGTAATTGGCATTAAGAGTTTTCCTAATGCTTGATGGAATAAATGGAGAATTTTTCTGATGATTTCTTAATTGAAATTGAATAATGGTCCTAAAACAGACTATTCCAACACATAGTATGCTAGAATGATATACATAAATCTCTTCATTATCTTAACCTCTCAGACCAAACAGATACATATCGATATTACATTATTTTATATATTCAAATTTGTTATAGCTACCCATCTCACGAAGTAACTCTGGGCATGTCACAAAAAAAAAACCCAATATAAAAAGGTTCAAACACAAATGGATTCTTCGTTTAATGACCGTTTACTCAGCGACTGTTTGAAGTTACTGCAGCCTGAACCAATAGTATAAGTAGTCCTTGACTTACAACTTCATTTAGTGACTGTTCAAAGTTATGACAGCACCAAAAAGTGATCTGTGACCGTTTTTCACATGACTGTTGCAGCATCCCTATGGTCTCATGATAAAAACTCAGATGATTGGCAAATGGTTCATATTTACAATGGCTGCAGTGTCCTTGTGACCTTATTAGCAAAGTAAATGGGGAATCCAAATTCATTTAATCACCGTGTTACTGACTTAACAAATGCAATGATTCACTTAACAACTGTGGCAAAAAAAGGTGTGAAATGGGGCAAACTCACTTAACAAATGTTTCACTTAGCAACATGTTTGGGTCTCAGTTGTGTTATAACTCAAAACCTATCTGTACTAATGCCTGGACCCTGCTGTTACGGCCCTTGCAATAACTTTGCAGTCATACGATCAAAATTCGGGCTCTTGGCAGGCTGCCTGCACTTACAAACCTTGGGGGGAGGGAGAGATTATTTATTTTTAGTCGTGGTGTCCTGAGTGGTGGGTTCTTACTTATATTAACTAGTTTTTCTCTGACCTGAGAACTTTTTTAAAAAAGATGAACTGCATGTGCCATTTTAAAGGCAGGTGTCAAACATCTCTACCTGCAACATCACTGAGCATGCCCCCTATCTACTTCCTATTTGGAGAGGAGCAGGTGTGGTCTTATTGTAAGCTGAGAAGCCAATGCGTAATTTGGATAGAGGTGCTCGTGGCCTCAAGAAGACCTGGTGCAGCCACCTAGCATAGAGCTCGGTTGGATGCGCCTTAGCATCAGCAGCAACAACAGGAAGTCCAGCTGGGGCCTCTAGGGCAGTGATGGTGAACCTTTTTTTCCTCAGATGTCAAAACAGCATGTGCGTGCTTTCGCGCATATGTGAATTTCCACACCCTTAATTCAGTGCCTGGGGAGGGCAAAAACAGTTTCCTTCACCCCCTGGAGGCCAGAAACGGCCTGTTCCCCAACTTCTGGTGAGCCCAGTAGGATTCCTTGGAGCTGGGGGAGGTTAAAAACACCCTCTCCCGTCCCCCCAGAGGCTCTCTGGAAGCCAAAAACACCTTCCCAGAGCCTCTGTGCAAGCTGAAAACCAACTGGCCAGCATACACATGTACGTTGGAGCTTAGCTAGGGCAACAGCTTGCATGCCAGCAGATACGGCTGCATGTGCCACCTGTGGCACCCATGCCATAGGTTCGCCATCACTGTACTAAGGCCTGCAGAGTACGGGATGGCAGGAGTAGATGGGGCTCCGCTGGCTATGGTGCAGGGCAGCAATTCTTGGCAATAGTGATAGTATTGGAGCTGACGTAGAGTCCTGGGGGGTAGTGCAGTGGTGAAATCCATTTTTGTTTTACTGCCGATTCGGTGGGCATGGCTTAGTCGGTGTGGTGTGGCTTAGTGAGCATGGCAGGGGAAGGATACTGCAAAATCCCCATTCCCAGCCCATTCTGGGGCCAGCCAGAGGTGGTATTTGCTGGTTCTCCAAACTGCTCAAACTTTCCAATACCAGTTCTTCAGACCTGCTAGATTTTACCCCTGGCTGAGACTCCTGAAGCTCCAGTGCTGGTGCCACCATTGTCAACAAATACCAGTTGGGAAAAGACCCACAGGAACTAACTTTTTATAGACTGATTTCACTTCTCAGTGTGGATTATAAATCATATGCAAAAAATACTCGCAAACCTATAAGCAAACCTATTGTAAATACGATTATTTAAACTTTGGACTGTTCTTTTAGATCAAACTGATTTTATTCCAAAAAGAAATATATATTTATACTTATTAAGAAAAGGTTAAATATGCATTTTAGGGAAGCAAATATGACTCCTTCAGTTAAATATTCACTGGATATATTGAAGGTTTAGAATTTTCAGGAGGGGACTTAATTTTTAAAGCAGGTATTAAAGGAATTTAAATTTGGACCCTATTTTCTTAACAGGGTAAATTCTACATTAGCACAGACACACAGATGAGGCTCAGCAATTAGACTGTAGTTTTGAGAGGAATTAAATGAGGTACCCATTGCCTCTTTACTTAATTTGGCTTTAGAAGTCTTAACAATTGCATGGCAGGCTAATAATCAAATTCAAGAGATTAAATTTGGGAATTGATATTTACTAATCTTATTTGCAGGTGACATGGTATTTACATTGTTGTATCCTAGCTCTTCAGCCAAACATTAAGAAGAAACCTTGGATTACACAGTTATTAGGCTGCTCACTGAATTTTCAATATGTACTTACATGGTCCCCTTGCAACTCAGAGAGTGGTATCTAATGCTTTAAGAACACTACAGTAATTGCATTCAAATCCTTAAAAATGCTCATAGATCAACATTATTAAGAATATTTTTAAAGTGTTTGGTAATAATTTCACATTTACATTTAACATAAGTCGCCCAAGATGGTAAGATGATCAGCAAACAAATGTAAGTTGCCCAGAGTGGCTAGATGGGTAGCAAACAAATTTAATAAACAATAAATAAATAAAACTTAATGCAACCGGGGGGGGGGGGGAGGAAAAGTCATACCAATAATTTGATTACTTTAAACTGGATAGCAACTGTTGGTTCTTTCAAGTCCTAGTTTCTTACTTCAATCCCATCCATTAGAATTTTAAGACAAACGTTACTAAATAAAAAGTTTGGAAGATTGTTTTATTTCTAAGAATCAATATACAAATTTTATATTGACCACAAATACAGAGAGGCAGGGAGGTTCCAGATTTTAAAAGCTATTACCAAGCAGCACAAATCATCTGATCCCATTTACATTAGAAGACTGCCTTAGCATTGAATCACTGCTTGACATCTTTAAATGATATAGAGTACTTTTTCTGCCTAAGCTAAACAAAATTTAATGTCTTTACCAAGGCAATTTTTCAAATGGAGAGTGGGAAATATTTTAGTTCAATAGGTAACATCTCCTCTCTAGCATCCCAGCATTTATTTTCTGAGGGAAACATCAATATGGATTGACCCAATTAAAATTATTTAAGAATTAGTATATTTTTATAGGATAAATGGTTTTATACTGACACCAACCAGTGCAATAAAGACAAAATTGAACACAGCATAGGTTGTCTTGATTTTTGCAGAAAAGTTGAAGGCTGTTGTTAAAGCATCCTGGTCTTCCATAATATCTCAGCAGTGCCACAGGCTTCCATGCCATGCCGCATTGAGGCAGTAATTGCTGTAAAAGGTCCCAAACCAAGTACTGAGTACTTATGCATGCTTATACTTTCTAGAGGTCTGATACTGTTCTATGTACAATCCTTGTTTTATTGATTGCATGTAATATTCTAATTTTCTGAGATTGTGGATTTGGAGTTTTCATGAGCTGTACCCCATAACCATCACAATTATAACAAATGACGGCTTGAATTATCTTGCCTTGCGTGCTATGAGTCTCTCTCATATATTAAGTTTCATCTTTTAAATTGCATTACTGAAATAAATGAATGTTTGCACAATAGTCTAATTTTTTGAGTTTCACCTGTATAAACAAAAGGGACCCGTTTACAATATCTAGGGAACATGCATTAAGTTAGTAACCTTCTGTTACAGAATTTTTAATGGAATTGATTCAGATTGTTGTTTGTTAAATCAGTATTATTACACAACAAAGGGTCTCTAGACATGGGTATTTGCATCTGTTACAGAGGTGGGTTCAGACTGGTTCTATAAAACTGGTAGCAGGAATTTCCACCTGCTCGTCAAACTGGGAATGGCTGGCCATGCCTTCGAACCAGCTTTCTCAGTGGTACCTATGGCGGTGCCATCTTGTTTTTCACTTTTGCCTGTGCATAGCTCTTTTTGCTTCTGCACATGTGCAAAAGCGGTCTTCATCACCGCACATGCACTCATGTTGTGCATGCAGTGTGGGAGGAAGTAAATCAGCTGTGAGGTAAGTCAGAACCCATCCCAGATCTGTTAATATGATCCAATGCTACATTTAAAAATAAGGACTGATTGACTGTTTACTTGTGGCAGCAAAATGTATTATTCAAAACATTTTCGGAGAACAATTGTTTTAAGAATTTAAAAAGCTTTCTTAATTGCTTTATTGGAAAAAAAATATGATGATAAAACAACTGGGGAAGGTAACAGGTATCTCTGTGACCTTTTTTTTTTTCTTTTCTCTGTTCTATTAATTAAATAACACACAATAGCTCCAAAAAATCAAGTTCCAGAGATTTATCTAAGCCAAGTTGTCTATCATCACTAAACTTCCAATTCTTTTATTATTTTTTGTTTCAAACTGAGAAATTTATAATAGGAACAACTATGCATACTATTGGGACGCAGTGGCTCAGTGGCTAAGACACTGCGCTTGTTGATCAGAAGGTCGGCAATTCAGCAGTTCAAATCCTTAGCACCATGTAACTGGGTGAGCTGCCGTTACTTGTCCCAGCTTCTGCCAACCTAGCAATTCAAAAGCATGTAAAAATCGAAGTAGAAAAATAGGGATCACTTTGTTGGGAAGGTAACAGCGCTCCATGTGCCTTTGGCATTTAGTCATGCCGGCCATATGAATATGGAGATGTCTTCGGCAGCTCTGGCTCTTATGGAGATGAGCACCACCCTCTAGAGCGGGAAACGACTAGCGCACATGTACAGGGGAACCTTTATCTTTACACATACTATAAACTTGACTGTAAAAAATATGACTTTAGCAATCTAGTTGTCGAAGCGTAGAACTCAGTACCGGACTCAGTAGTGTCAACCCCAAACCCCCAACATTTCTCCTTTAGACTATCTACAATTGACCTCTTCAGGTTCCTAAGAGGTCAGTAAGGGGCGTACCTAAGTGCACTAGTGTGCCTTCCATCCCCTGTCCAATTGTCTCTCCTTTATCTCATACTGTATATCTTTTCTTTTCATACATCTTCTCCCCTATTTTTATCTCTTTTCTTCTATCCTTTTCTTTATATATATTACTACTTGCCTATTCTCTCCAACGTGTATTGTGTATTGGAATAAATAAATATAAATAAATAAATAAATAAATAAAACCTGACCATTATTAGGATAGGGGTGTGTAAAAAGAAAAGACACTATTTTCCCTTAATTTTTAAAGAAATATTTTTATTTTCTTTAAGACAATAACTAATAAACCCCTGCCAGAACAATAATAAAACACCAGACACAATATTTTGGTATTCAGAAACTACAATGTTTCATGATGAAGTTGCCTTTTTCAAATATGCAATGAGATCTGCTCTTTCATTTTTATTTTTAATGCCAGCAAAGATCATTTTTGTTCCAGGAATATATTTCTTTGGGTCCTCTAAATATTCCATCAGTGTATTTTCATTCCAGACAATACCTGAAAAATATAGATAATTATGCAATATCTATTTCATATTTTATTAATATTGTAATAGTAACCAACCGGTAATAGGTTTTAAATCAAACTAATCTGCAAAAAAAATATTTTCCAAAGCTAAAAAAAGATTGTCAAACAAATTCCAGTTTTGATTATTGTAAGATCTCATTTAACATTCAATACATATCTGGTACTCTATTTAGCTTCCTAAATCAACATTAACCAGTTCATAACAGATAACAAAGCTGATAGTTGTATTATTTAAGTAAACACTTCAGTATATATTATTAGGTTTCTGACTTTAATATCAAAACTGTATGGCATTATTTTCTAATATAATCAAATGATTATTTATTTATTTATTTATTTAGATTTGTATGCCGCCGCTCTCCGCAGACTCGGGGCGGCTCACAACAAAGTGAAAAAACAATTTACAACAAATCTAAATTGCTACTAAAAACATTTTTAAAAACCCCATTTTCTAAACACACATACATACACACATATCATTCATAAATTGTATATGCCCGGGGGAGATGTCTCAGTTCCCCCATGCCTGATGACACAGGTGGGTTTTAAGGAGTTTACGAAAGGCAAGGAGTAGGGGCAGTTCTAATCTCCGGGGGGAGTTGGTTCCAGAGGGCCGGGGCCACCACAGAGAAGGCTCTTCCCCTGGGGCCCGCCAACCGACATTGTTTAGTTGACGGGACCCGGAGAAGGCCCACTCTGTGGGACCTAATCGGTTGCTGGGATTCGTGCGGCAGCAGGCGGTCTCGGAGATATTCTGGTCCAGTGCCATAAAGGGCTTTAAAGGTCATAACCAGCACTTTGAATTGTGACCAGAAGTTGATCGGCAACCAATGCAGACTGCGGAGTGTTTTTGAAACATGGGCATACCTAGGTAGGCCCATGACTGCTCTCGCAGCTGCATTCTGCATGATCTGAAGTTTCCGAACACTTTTCAAAGGTAGCCCCATGTAGAGAGCATTACAGTAGTCGAACCTCGAGGTGATGAGGGCATGAGTGACTGTGAGCAGTGAGTCCCGGTCCAGATAGGGTCGCAACTGGTGCACCAGGCGAACCTGGGCAAACGCCCCCCTCACCACAGCTGAAAGATGGTTCTCTAATGTGAGCTGTGGATCGAGTAGGACGCCCAAGTTGCGGACCCTCTCCGAGGGGGTCAATAATTCCCCCCCCAGGGTAATGGAAGGACAGATGGAATTGTCCTTGGGAGGCAAAACCCACAGCCACTCTGTCTTATCCGGGTTGAGTTTGAGTCTGTTGACACCCATCCAGGCCCCAACAACAATTATATATACAGTATTATCATATAATAAAATAATCAGGATTAAATAATAATTAACAAAAATGGTTTATCTTTTAAATTAAAATTTAGACAGACTAAATACAGTAATCCTTCGCTACTTTGTGGTTCATCTTTTGCAGATTTGCTACTTCACGAGTTTTCAAAGGGGGCTTCAATCCAATTAAATCCATTGAAAATTTTAAATCCATTAAAAATTCATAAAATTCTTCTACAGTACTACTGCACTCTATTAAAGAAACTGGTAGGATATCACATGTAGATCCAGCTGAGAAACATTATAGAATGACTGTTTAATGCAAAGGGTGGGTTTTAAAAGTCCAAATACTTGTTAAATACATAAAAAAATATCTTTCCTCTACTTCACGGAAATTCGTTTTCCACGGGTGGTCTTGGAATGCATCCCCCGTGAAAACGAGGGATCACTGTACTGTAATTGGAAATTGAATTGAATTTTTTAAACATGGGCATTTATTGAAGGTATATGTATTGTTGGGTATGTATGTGTTTTTTAAGGTGGAGAAAATTACTTTTTAAAAAACCAAAACATAACATAACTAAAGTAAATTATCAACAGACTGACGACCAAACAAATTTTATTTATTTTGTGACAAATGTTTCACTTTTTCGTTAAGTAGGACCATTTGTTTTAAAATATAACACACAACATATAATTTTTTCCTACTTGTCACCCTTCAAATATATTGGGATTACAATTTCAAGATTTCCCCTGCCAATGTTCTATTAAAATATTGATTAGGGACTCAAATTACTATTTTTTTTCTATAACCAGAGTTTGATTGGAATAGATTTATTAATTATTATTGTAATTTATTCTTACAAAATTTGATGGAGTTGTGTTATATGTGATAGAAGTGAAGATTGATCTGGCGCCTGCCTTTGTAGTTTGTCTGGGATAATGCCATAAACCTAAGAAATATTATTTTCTAATTTTTTAAGGGAATTTTTCTGATATATTTTATCCTATACGTAATTCTGAGAGTTTGGAATAAACATAAAGGAAGGTTTAAATTAGGCAAAAAGAATTATCAGTTTAACTTTGTTAAAAATGAATTGGAAATCCTTTTGTGTGATAGTGATGAACATATTGCTAAAGTCTATAAAATGTTATTGAATTTAAATCTGGTAAATGAACAAATAAAACATTGTGTGTTTCAGTGGGCAAGGAACTTTGGATATAAGGTAATGCTTGAACAATGGGAGAATATGTGGAATAAAGGTTTAAAATTTACATTAAACTTAAAAGAAAAATTCTATAAGATGATGTATTATTGGTATTCCAGATAAGTTGTCAATAACGTATAAAGGTATTTCAAATGAATGTTAGAAATGTAAGGATGGATGTGTGATAAAGCAAAGAAATATTGGAGTAGGATTAATATCTTAACAGAGAACATTCTTAAAGTGAATATAGAAAGAAAACCAGAGACTTTTCTTTTGGGTTTAAGGAAAAAGATCTGGAAATAATTTCAGAACTTTGATGTTATATAAATTGACAGCAGCAAAACGTCTTTATGAATAGAAATGCAAGGTCACTTCAATCCCCACTATGGATGAATGGCTGCAAAAACTGATGGATTTAGCAGAGAGGGCTAAATTGACTGTCTTGATCAAAGAAAAAATACAAATACTTTTATTTCTACTTGGAAACTGCTTATGGACTTTATCCTTGAGGTGGGGAAAAAAGAAACTTTGATTTTGGTTTTCACCAATTAGATAGATTTGTTGTTATAGAAATGGTTAGTTTATATTATTATGCAAAAGTAAAAAACTGAGAGTTGATGTTTAATGCCTTATTCTACTGCACCAAAGAGAGTTGGAAGTCACTGCTCCCCCCCCCGTTGCTTTCCCTCACTCTTTCTCTTTGCCCTTCCTAATTTCCCTATTTATTTTTGTATTTTCTTTGTATGCGGTTATAAACTTGTATTACTTGCTGTTATAAACTTGTATGCTGTTAAATCAAAAAAAGAGATAAAATTATGTTAAAATGTACAAAAATAAATACAGTGGTACCTCTACTTATGAACTTAATTCATTCCGTGACCAGGTTCTGAAGTAGAAAAGTTTGTAAGAAGAAGCAATTTTCCTCATAGGAATCAATGTAAAAGCAAATAATGTGTGCGATTGGGGAAACCACAGGGAGGGCGGAGGCCCTGTTTCCTCCCAGGAGATTCCTAGAGAGGCCCCACAGAGGCCTCTCACAGCCTTTTCCGATTACAGTTTCGGAGGCTTGGGTTTGTAAGTGGAAAATGGTTCTTGACAAAGAGGCAAAAAAATCCTGAACACCCGGTTCTTATCTAGAAAAGTTCGTAAGTAGAGGCGTTCTTAAGTAGAGGTACCACAGTAATCTGTTTCTAACTGAACAAAGGATTGAAAAAAAAATCAAAAATGTTTTACTAATGAATAAATATTAAAAGATGGGCAACTAAATAAATCCTAAGAAATAAAGTATTCCGCAATCTAGCTACAGCTGCCTTTTTCTTTTTCTCCCTTCCTTCCTTCCTTTTTTCCTTCCTTCCTTCCTTCCTTCCCCTTCCCTTCTCTCCCTCCGACTAACTGTTTCAGCTACTCAAGGAACATATACCGTAGATTATTTTTAATAACAGGGAATAGAAAGCTATTGCTACAGGAAATGTCCCCTCAGCCATCTCTGTAATAACACCATTGTTTCTAATATCCAAGTGATTGTTAAAGCATTATTGTTTGACCTAAAAAATATTATTTTTATACGGCTAAACTACAAATATCCAATAGCCTGAGCCAGAAGGGTCAATGGTAAGAAATGTTGGAATCTGTTGCTTGCAATATCTGGAAAGATGCAGCTTTTCACCACTATTGTATTACTTCCTCCTTTGAATATGGGATATAAATTTATTCAATATTATATAACTAGAACTCCCCCTTGCAACGGATTTTCCCCTAGATACCACTTCACTGCAATCCTGTATATGCCCCAAAATACTAGTACTGTAGTAGATATATTTATAATGTGCTCATAAATAAGTACAGTAAAGACATACATAGAATAAACTGAAAGAATTAAGTATGACAGTCTATAATATGATATAAAATGAAGGAAAAGCATCTATTGCACTAGTCAATACCATTTTGTCAGAAGCAGATAAAGCTGGATACAATTCAACACTTTCTAAATAAAATCTATATTAACTTCCCCTCTTATCCATATTTAGGGGAATTTAATTTGAATTTATGTTCACGTAAATGTTTCAAGTAAGTATGCCCTTGGAATTAGTAGTCAAACATAAAAAACGTGAAAGGAGTTGCTTCCTACTAAGCAAAACATGTGAATAATCTTGTGCAATTCAAGTAAGTTTCTCTGGATAAGCAAATTTAAGTGAGAGCAATTAACAATATCTGCCTTCTTCAACAGTTGAAAGTAGGTAGACTTTTTTAAAAAAAAGCAAACTGTCATGGGCAGTGCCCAATGTAAAGATATGCCAGTACAAAGCTGAAATAGATAGATACTGGTGTGTAAAGAATCTAGCTACCCTCTGTATAACTTATCAGAATAAACTAAATAATCAGAAGTGACAACAGCTGAATTTCAGCAATCTGATTTAATTGTCACAATGCAAGCCATTATAGCACAAAAAGAAAAAAAGTACAGGTATTGTAGTTAGGAAAGATCAGAAACACAGTTCAAATTCCCGTAAAAGTCATTAAAGTAATTTAGCTGTGTTTCCTGTAGGGATATGGTATATGAAAATAAACCAATACCCTGAGCAATTTCATAAGACACACACACCATGAAAATGTTCAAAGTAATGATGCTTATATTAACATGTACTGTATATATTGTGAATAATAATATAGTTCTATATTGCTATACAATAGTGGAAGAACAAGACATTGCATTGTAAAACAATTGTAATAGGTTTTATTTTCATTACAATCCAACATTTTAATTTTATTTATAAAATAAATAAATAAATCAGCTCACAGCATAATAAAAATAATAATAGTCTAAATATATTCAGTATGTATCTTTGTAACGTTATGAAATGTATCAACAATAACATCAACGATCAGACAGCCAATAAATTGCTATTCTTAAATTGCAGACTTTTCATTCCTTTAAAAGACTTTTATGGCCGCTTATCTCATTTAATGATTCTAAAAGGCTCACAAAAATCCATAAAACCAAAAACAGACCCCAGGCACCAGACAGTCTCCCTGCTCAACCTCATCCTAGCCTAATGATTGGGGGAAGAGCCAAGTCTTGGTAGACTCTGTACCCAAAGCTCCAGGATTAGGAAAAACAGCCGTCCTAAATATTAAAAAGGAAGGAACAGTTCTAACTTCACGTAGGGAGCAAGTTGTTCCAAGGGATCATGTCCTGGGGTGGGGGAAGGTGTAATATTGAAGAGTAGGTACCTACCACTTGCTTTCTTGACCACTCTATATTAAATGAGGATTCTGCAAATGGCCTCAAATGTAAGATAGTCCTTAAAGTTAAGTGTTTTATAAATAATACCAGCTACATTTTGCACCATTCTAAATAATCCTCAAAGGCATCTCCATATAAAGAGGACCCAGTATCTAGTCTCTGAATATAGAAAACTTAAGTCAAGCACCATGACTGAAATACAGCAGGACCCTTTAGGTTTAGTGAAGATTTTCACTCTGGTGGATTTAGAATTGCAACTTAATATGACTAATATTTTCCCATTAAGTGACATTTGCAATAAACAAAAATTTGCACTGACATAGGCTCCTCGCCAATTCAAACTACCCCTAGTATCCTACAAACTGTCAAGCTCCCCCATTGGATCTTTGCTACATAGGACTGAAAGCAAGGCACAGTTCTGACACAAATTCTTGTAGCATTGGCCTAAGAAGATGCATAGCGCACCAAAAATAGAACGAACTATTAATCTAATAATATCTCAAATATCAAATATTCCCTAAAGAAACATAGGATACATCTCCACAGAAATAAAGAACCTATACCTCTCCAATACGGAAGACTAAGAGCTCCAGCATCTCTTACTATTGGCACACTAACCAAGGATGTCTGAAATACAGTTTGCCAAAATTAAGAGTGCAGTAAAATCTTACCCTAGCATTAAATACAGTATATTAGAAAGTTGCTTTCATAAGATATCCAACAACGCTATTTTATAATGGGAAATAATAAATAATTGGCATTTTTATTTCCCTGACTCTGGGGTCAATTAATTTAGGGATACTATTTTAAAATAATATTGAGACTCAACATTTTTATAATGCAATGTTCATCAAATTACTCCCACTTTTATACCTATTTACCTTTATTCTTGTTTGCTTCTGTATAAGAAAATCCTGCAGACTGCCCTGTTTTCCGGCCAAAGAGTCCCCAGAGGTTAGGGCCTGTCTTGTGTTTGCCACCTTTTTCAACGGTGTGGCATTGTAAACATTTTTGAACAAAGGTCTTTTTACCTGCTTCAAAATCACTCATCGTAATCTGTGGGGGGAAATGTATAGAAATGAAAGTCTGACATGTTTTAAACCATTAATGCATCTAGTCCGCCAAACCTACATTTATGGTATAAGAAATGAAGCAAGAGGATATTAATAGGATATTAAATATAAGATGGACGATTACTAAGGAAATGGCAGTATTAGTAAAAAGTAGTGAGATGGGAGAATACAGAGAAATAAAACAAGCAGCAATAGAAAGCGCTCAGGCGGTAATAGTCTTGGGGTGGAAAGACGCAACAAAATGGACAATGCAAAATTGGTATAGGTATATGATGGACCACATCCAATTCGAGATTATGGATAAAAGGATGAATTTGATTAATGAAACTGACTTGCAACAGCTGATGGGGCGATGGGACAAGGTAAGACGTTATATGGCGAGTAGGATCCGAGACCAAGCTATAAGAAACAAGTTGGAATCACTCTATAATATGTAAAGAAATATTTCACTCTTGGGTTTAAATGATTTATACAAGAAATACCCCCAACTGGTGGTGGGGTATGATTGATTGTCTGGTGGTGGGCACAATCACTGAGCACACGTTATATGTTATATGTTGTGTATGTGTTTTATATTATAAAAATCAATAAAAATATTAATTTTAAAAAAGCAAAATCTAATTTTATGGTACAATAAACTTCTATAATCAATGTGAAAAATTAAAACCAAGTACGGTAATTAGACCCTACTCAGGTTTTTTCAAAAGAAAAATTCTCAAGAATTTATTTCCAAATAAAATGTACATTGGATCAAATTATTCCCGATAGATTAGAGTTTTTACAATACTTTTAAAGACATAGACTTCCTGTACAAGTAGTCTTTGACTTACAGCTGTAGCTGTAATAGAGTTACGATCACAAATTATGCTCGTCATTAAATGGGTTATCGCGTGACTGACCTAATTTTATATTTTTCCAGCAATAGTTAAGCAAATCACAATAGTTGTTAGGTAATTCTGAAGCTGTTAATACGTTGTCCGAAATGGGCAGTTTTTGCCAGAAAACAGAAATGTTGATTTCCACCCAAAAACACCATAAGTCAATCACATGACTATGGGATGCTGCAAATGATCGTAAAAGTGGGCTTGTTGCAGAGTGCCCAAAATACGGTCATGTGGTTGCGTGGGAGGAAGCAAGATGACAGAATTTTGAATCCATGTTGTAAGCACCTTGTTTTGGGTCCATTATAACTTTGAATTTCATTAAGCGCCCATGTGTATGTCAAGGACCTCTGTAGCCAATAGCACTTAATTCTGAATATAGATATATAGAAAAATGTCAGACTGTTGATATGGCTAGTTCATAATTTTCAAAATCAACAAGGTGCTATTTCCCAAAATAGTTTTTTTCTTAGAAATCTCTAAACACTAGGGATTTTTTGCCATGTGAACCATTAGCAGTAGCAATAGCACTTAGACTTACATACCGCTTTACAGTGCTTTACAGCCCCCTCTAAGCAGTTTAGAGAGTCAGCATATTGCCCCCAACAATTTGGGCCCTCATTTTACCCACCTCAGAAGGATGGAAGGAAGGAAGGAAGGATGAGTCAACCATGAGTCTGATGAGATTTGAACTGCCAAATTGCAGTCAGCAGTCAGTCAACAAAAGTAGCCCATAGTACTGCATTCTTAACAACTGTACCACGCAGCTCATAACTCATTATTTAGTTATACTGTAGTTTTAAATTACTCATCATTCTTGCCGGTGCCAAAGTAATGTGGTGTATGATTAAAATGATACATTATTATTGCCTTAATTGCACATTGCTTCTCTTCTTGAAAAAAACAATCATACTAAAAATCCTAAGCACAAGGTAATAAAAATCATTCCAGGTTGTATCATGGTAGCCTTATGTAGAAGCATTTTTATTTAGGATCCAGAGCCTGATAATGTAGAAAAAAACTGGGGTACTTCCCTAGAATATTTCACAGACAGAAGCCTGGAAAAGCACCAGGCCCAGACAAAATAACTCCTTCTTGCTTAAAAGTCTGTGCTGATCAATTGGCCCCCATCTTCACCCAAATCTTCAACAAATCACTAGAGTTGTGCTATGTTCTTTCCTCCTTCAAACTTTCTACTATCATCCCAGTGCCAAAGAAGCCCTCCATCAAGGAACTGAATGACTACAGACTATGCTCTAACATCTGTAGTTATGAAAACCTTTGAAAGGCTAGTGATGTTCCACTTGAAAACCATCACGGATCCACTGTTAGACCCCCTGCAATTTGCATACCGAGCAAATAGATCAATAGATGATGCTGTTAATATGGCTCTACACTACATCCTTCGACATCTTGAATCTCCAATGACCTACGCTAGGATTCTTTATGTGGACTTCAGTTCAGCATTCAATACCATCGTACCGGACATTCTATTAACCAAACTAAATCAGCTAGTGGTACCTGAACACCCTTGTAAGTGGACCACAAGCTTCCTAACAGACAGGAAGCAGCAGGTGAAGCTAGGAAAAATCACATCAGATACATGTACAATTAGCACAGGTGCCCCCCAAGGCTGTGTACTCTCACCACTTCTCTTCTTTCTATACACTAATGACTGCATTTCAAATGATCCATCTGTTAAACTACTGAAGTTTGCAGACGATACAACAGTGATCCGACTCATTCGAGACAATGATGAATCCGCATACAGACGGGAAGTTGAACAACTATCCTAGTGGTGTGACCAGAACAATCTAGAACTGAACACACTCAAAACCCGTAGAAATGGTGGTAGACTTTAGAAGAAACCCTTCCATCCTTCCACCTCTCACAATACTAGACAACACAGTATCAACAGTAGAGACCTTCAAATTCCTAGTTCTATCATATCTCAAGACCTAAAATGGTCACCTAACATCAAAAACATCATCAAAAAAGCACAACAAAGAATGTTCTTTCTGCGCCAGCTCAGAAAGCTCAAACTGCCCAAGGAGCTGCTGATACAGTTCTACAGAGGAATCATTGAGTCTGTCATCTGCACCTCTATAACGGTCTGGTTTGGTGCTGCAACCCAACAGGACCGACACAGACTTCAGAGGATAATCAGAACTGCAGAAAAAACAATTGCTGCCAATCTGCCTTCCATTGAGGACCTGTATACTGCACGAGTCAAAAAGAGGGCAGGGGAAATATTTACTGACCTCTCACATCCTGGACATAAACTGTTTCAACTCCTACCCTCAAAACGTCGCTACAGAGCACTGCAAACCAAGACAACTAGACACAAGAACAGTTTTTTCCCAAATGCCATCACTCTACTAAACAAATAATTTCCTCAACACTGTCAGACTTTTTACTAAATCTGCACTTCTATTCTACTAGTTTTTCTCATCATTCCTATCCTTTTCCTCCCACCTAGGACTGTATGACTGTAACTTGTTGCTTGTATCCTAAGATTTTTATTAATATTGTTTCTTCATTGCTTATTTGACCCCTATGACAATCATTAAGTGTTGTACCACATGATTCTTGACAAATGTATCTTTTTCTTTTATGTACACTGAGAGCATATGCACCAAGACAAATTCCTTGTGTGTCCAATCACACTTGGCCAATAAAATTCTATTCTATTCTATTCTATGTAGTCCATAACAGTGGTACAGTAAGATACCACTGTAAAGAAAGGTGCCTTGAGGAAAGGTTACATTTGAAATATAAGTAGTCCTTGACTTTTTACAACAATTGAGTCCAAAATTTCTGTTGCTAAGCAAGACAGTTGTTAAGTGAATTTTGCTCCATTTTATGACTTTTCCTGCCACAGTTGTTAAGTGAATCACTGCAGTTGTTCAGTTAGTAACATGGCTATTAAGTGAATCTGGTTACCCCATGAACCTTGGTCATAAGGTCACAAAAGGTCACATGACCCTGGGACATTGCAAGTGTCATAAATACATGACAGTTGGCAAACATCCGAATTTCCATTACATGACCTTAAGGGTGCTATAATGGTCATAAGTGTGAAAAATTATCAATCACTGTAACTGTTTTAGACTAACGGTTATTAGTCTAACCAAAATGGTTGCAAGATGAGGACTATCTCTATGACTTTCCCAAAGTTAAAACTGTTAAAAATAGTAGAATATTTTTTTCCTATTAATAATATCCAAATTGAGGTAAATTAAATGGATATCTACTCTTTCAATCAACAAAATATAGCTTGAAGTGAAAAATGCCAACAATATTAATACAAAGGTAATGTGGAAATAAATGTGAAGTGAAATATAGGTTATTCAACAAGTAATTTGAAGAGATTTGTTGAAGTGTATATACAGTGTTCCCTCGATTTTCACAGGGTATGCGTTCTGAGACTGCCCGCGAAAGTCGAATTTCCGCGAAGTAGAGATGCGGAAGTAAATACACTATTTTTGGCTATGAACAGTATCATAAACCTTCCCTTAACACTTTAAACCCCTAAAGTGCAATTTTCCATTCCCTTAGCAACCATTTAGATCATTACTCACCATGTTTATTTATTAAAGTCGGATGAAAGTTTGGCAATGACATATGACGTCATTGGGCGGGGAAAACCATGGTATAGGGAAAAAACCCGCAAAGTATTTTTTAATTAATATTTTTGAAAAACCGTGGTATAGACTTTTCGCGAAGTTCGAACCCGCAAAAATCGAGGGAACACTGTATTCCAAAGGAATCCCAGTTCTTCAAATGAGTATGCATAATGTTTGGGACAAACAAGATAGTATATTTATTATTGAAGTAGCTGCAAGCTATTGACTAACTGCAAAAATAAAAGTAGTAATACTGGTACACACTACATATAAATCCTTAATACGTTATTTCAAGAGCCTTTTTGCAATTATAATTTCATAGTCTGAATGTAAGATAGAGGAAGAATAACTATTTAGAGTTTTTCCTATTCTTAGTATTTACATGTTTTAAATTTAAACCTATTCTCTTGGAAAATTAATTTGCAGTTAAGTTTCTGCTACATGCTTTTAACTACAAAATAAAAGTGTTTAGAATTGATCCCATTATATATGTGAGAATTCAAGTCACGGGTCTTGATTCACAAGCTAAGCCGGGTTGAGCCTGGTTCAATGGGAGACTTCCAAGGAATTCAAGGGCTGTAGGTTAGAATGGAAAGTAAAAGATAAAAATACAAACACAATGGTGAGCTACATTTGAATCATGCCAAGAAAGCTATATGGCTGTGTCCATGATATTAACAAGAGTCAAATTAGACTCAAAATGTACCTCAGAAAACAAAGATATTGCCCCAACATAGGCACTACAAAAGAAATGAAACGTTAACAAAGGAAATGGTACTTAAAACATGGGAAAGTAGATTTCAAGATGCATCATACCCATATTAAAAAAATTCTTTAAATACATACATGCACCACAGGGATGATCCCTAGAGAATTTGATGGATTTTATGGGGAAAATAAATTGCAAAATAATTGGGCTTACTGTGAATCTGGCTTCCCCATTGACTTTGCTCATTAGATCACAAAATATGATCACATGACCCTGGGAGACTGCAACTGTCATAAATATGAACCAGTTGTCAAGAGCTGGGATGGCGCAGTGGTTAGAGTACAGCACTGCAAATTACTTCAGCTAACTGCTAGCTGTAGTTCAGCAATTCAAATCTCACCACCAGCTCAAGGTTGACTCAGCCTTCCATCCTTCCGAGGTGGGTAAAATAAGGACCCAGACTTTTGGGGGCAATATGCTGTAAACTGCTTAGAGAGGGCTGCAAAAGCACTACAAACCGGTATATAAGTCTATATGCTATATGCTATTGTTACTACATGTAAAATCCCATGACCATGAAGGATGGTGCAACAGTCATCTATGTGTGAAAAACGCTCCTCCCTTTTGGTATTGTAACTTGGCACCATCACTAAATAAACCTAAGTCAAGGGCCAGGGCCGCCGATAGACGGGTATTACTGGGAGTGGTGTCACGGGCCCGGGCCAAGGGGGGGCCCGGCGCCCGCCAAAAACTCCCCAACCCCGATTGAGACGAACTCTGCCACTGCGGAGCTTCTCCGACCGCGGCCCGCACCAAGACAACAAAAGAGCCAGGGCTTGCATGACCGGTGAGGGGGGGGGACTCCTTTCCGAAGCTCCCAGGGGATCCCCTTCCCTCCCACGGCCGGGAGGGGAACGAAGAAGGGGGAAGCGAAAAGAGAAGGCTGGCAGGCGCCGGTTTTTGTATGGCCCGAACGAGTCGCCTCTCTCTCTCTCCGTCTCTCCCCACCCGGCCGCAGACAAAGGAGCCGCTCGGCGCCATCCTGCAAGGCGCAGGGAAGGTGGAAAGGGTGGGAGGTGGTCAGATCTCTCCCCCCGGGGCAGGGGAGGGAAAGTGGGGGCGAGGCAAGAGAGAGGGGGGAGGCCGGAAGGAGGGGAGAAAGCGGGGAGGCTTGGCCGCCGGGTAGCTGAAAAGGAAGAAGCCGGTTTTGGAGCTGCCCCCTTAAAACGCGAAGCGCGGAGCCGGTGCGGGCACCATGGCTCCGTCTTGCAGGAGGTGGCTCGCCAACAAGGGAAGCAAGCATCTGGTCGCGACGGCCAGCAATGCTGCTGATAGCAACCACCCGATTGCTGGGAAGGCGTCTCAAAAGCCTCCTCAAGGGGTTTAAAGCAGGGGCTGGAAGATTGCCTCCCCCCCCCGCATTTTGAAAGGGAGAATCCAGCAGTCAAAAGAGATGAGAGCTGATAATTGTGAGTGCTGAGACAGAGTTGTAAAACTTCGGAGAGATGGGTGGGGGTTTGGTAGAGGGAGGACGAAGCTTCGGAGAGGGAGGATGAAAAGGCAGGAGGGGCTGGAGTCGAATGCCTGGCAGCACGTCTCTTCCCCACCCCGTTTCCCTCCAACACGACCGACACCCCCCCCCCGCCGGTTTTGGAGCCATTGGGATCTGTTCCGGGACGATCCTTCCTTTATTTCTTTATTGGCCAAGTATGATTGGATACACAAGGGAGGAGAGATAAACATATGAGAGAGTGAAGGGGAGACAGAGGAAGAGGATGCAGGAATGAAGAGACCTGGAAGGAGAGAATGAGAGAGAAAGAAAAGAGAGAAATGGAGGGAGGAAGAAGGAAGAATGAAATGAATGGAGGGAAAGAGGGTGGAAGGACCTTTGGGGGGTAATTTCTTTCTCTCTCAACATTCAAATAATACAATGCACCATCTAATTTTCCACGAATAAAATGCTGTATTTTCTTAGTAACTAATATCAATCATCCCAAAAGTTGCAAAAGGTTTTTTTCTAATTTTGTCATCCAGTTACATACATTTTCTTTTAGTTAAATTCCCTCCTTAATGTTCCTTCAAAAAATATTTCTAACTTATTAACCAGTATGCCAAAGTGCTAAATTCAATTCCATTTATGCATTAATCCAAATCAGTATCACCTACTGCATATCATATTATAATCAATACTTCTAACTTTATTAAAACAGATCAGCAATTCCTAAATTCATATATCTAAATAGAAAAATAGAAGTTAAAAAAGAGCAAACAAAACAATACTCTAAGCTTAATCAACCCTTCTCAAACTCCAATTTCTTCAATCTGAGCAGAACTTTCAACCAAACCCTTTTTTTATTTTTTGTATCCCCTTTTAATCCCCTTTTCCATTTTATTCTTTCTATTCTTCCTTCTAGGAAGAAACGATTTTGTTAGAAAAATAAAGGGGTTATCGGATCAAACTTTGGACACTTGACAAGTTAGTTATGATGGTGGCCATGTCCCAGGGTTATGTGAACATCTTTTGGGAAGTTCAAGCAGCTGCAAGGATTAACTTAACGACTGTGGCAAGAAAGGTGGTAAAGTGAGGCAGAACTCACTTAATAACCGTCTTACTCAGGAGATAGAATCATTGGCCTCATTGGTTCATTTACTGATGGTTCAAAGTCGCAACGGCCCTGAATAAAGTGACATGGCCCTTTTTAACACTTAGCACCTTCGCAGCAGCCCGATGATCGGAGGATCAAAACTTTGCTGCCGTTTCATTTTTATGACCGTTGCTGTGTGTCCTGAGGTCACGTGACCCCCTTTTGTTTCTAACCGATCCACGCCCAGGCATGGAAATGTGCCGCTCAGACATTATACTTTTCTGCTCACACCGAAAAAAAATTAGAGGGAACACTGCTTGAAGATATCTGGCTGGGGAATTCTGGGAGTTGAAATCCAGATATCTTCAGGTTGCCAAGGTTGGGAAACACTGGCCTATGGGACCGCCTCGCTTGGTGTAAAGCGGGAAATGATCCCTGGGGGATGGAGTGGCTCGGTGACTTAAAGTAGTTTTAAAATGGCGAGGGGCCCAGACACTTAGGCTGTATGGGGCCCCAAAATTCCTGATGGCGGCCCTGTCAAGGGCTATGTGAGGAATTATTTTCAGCTGAGGTGAAAAACATATTCATATTATTATACATGATATAGTATTTACTATACATGATATACTGTTATATATTATTCATGATATAATAAACATATTATTCAAAATTAAGGGGCATTGGTGGTATTTATGATATGATGATTATTTGGGCTTCAAATACGAAGGGTGGAAAGGTAAAAAAAAATATTGGAACACCCTTTAGTTCGTGTCTTCGGAGAGAGGGGTGGCATATAAATCCAATTAATAAGTAAATAATAAATAAATTAAAAATAAACGACAGGGAACGACCCCTTCTGTCTGTGCGGGTGTGTCAGCGGTCCCCGCGGATGGAGGGGCAGAGGCAGTATCCCTTCAAATAAGGAAATACTAAGAGCGAAGCACTTGGCAGTATCAGTGAAATATAGGCTTTCGAACAGCGGCCTCTCCCTCCTGCCTACCTCCTTTAAATCAGAGCCGGGTCAAATCGCTCTCTACGCTAGCCTGGCTTTTCTCCTGGCTCAAGGCCGAACCCTCCCGCCAAAATCACGTCAAATCGAACGGGCCCGAGGCCACACTTTCCGCACGCATTTCCAGCCGCCAAGAGAGAGCGAAAGCCAATTGCGTCACAAGAGCACCGACCAATCAGAGCCAAACGTGCCGCGGCTTGTCGACTGCCGATTGGGCCGCTTTTTAGCCACCGAACGATCTATCGGTTGCAAAGAGCCGCCGCGCGGGTACCTCGGTCTCTCTAGGGGAAAAAGGAGAGAGGGCGGGGGAGAACTTTTGCACTTCCGATGGTTGGTGGAACCTCGCCGTGGTCAGCTCTTTCCTCAGCTGCTTTTTTGCTATCCTTCCCCATCCCCACGTATTAGCCGCATAACGGACCGCAGAGCCCACTGGAGTTGGATAATTGCCAATAAACAAAACAACATTAAATAAAGGGACGTTGTGATGTCACTAAAGTGTGTAAACCTGGATAATGTATACGTTCAAACATAAAACTTTCTCCCTTGCAAAGGATCGTTTGCTTCCCCGCCTCCAAACATCTGCAACAAGGATCCGAACACTCCCCCTCCACACACACACACAAATCTGGAATATTTATTTTTATTTTATTTATTTGTCAAACATGTATAGGATAGTAGTAGTTAGTATAAAAAGTAAGAGGACAGTAGGACCGGGACGGTAGGCATAGCGGTGCACTTATGCACGCCCCTTAAAATTAATTAGGAAACTAATTAAATCTGTTTTATGATTGACTGATTCATCACAGACAATCGGGCGAAGGAGCTTGGTTAATTTCCCCCATTCGTGCAGGGCTGCAATAACTGGGCTGCAAAATTTCACCGGGCCGCTAACTGGCAGCAGAGAAACATGGAAAGTCGTCGTGCGGATGATGGCGATACTAATGACGGCGGTTTTGCTACTCAGAAACGATAAAATCCGGAGGATGAACCCCCGTTTCCCTCGGAGCTTTTTGGAAAAACTTCCTCCCTTTCGCGCATTGAAGGCCGTTTATCGTCGCGCTCATCGCCTAAATCTGCTACTTTGCCAAGCGAGGCTGTGTACAGCGCATGGAAGCGGAAAGATGCGGTGCCTGTAAAAAGTGACGAACCTCCCGATACTGATGTAACAACAATGTGACTGTGAACAAGAGGTGGATACATTCGTTGACTGTTAATATTGGAAATACATACGTCTGAATTGTTGGGACGAAGAACGATGGAACGCGTGTATATAAAGACCAGCAACTGCAAGAGTTGGGGCGACCACTAGATGGCAGTAGGGAGATACAGAAAACCCTAGCTATGGAATTTGGTACCGTATTAATAATTCACTAAAGAGATAATTTGCTCCTTGGTTTTGACAAATTGCATTTCTTAGCATAGTCAATAGGGTCAGATGAACGATGGAATACTTTTTAAAATAAATCTGAACAGTCTTTTTACCAGAACCAGCAATAATTATGATACTGACAGTAATACATACAATATTTTCTTTCTATCACTATTGGGAAAAGGAGAAGAAAAGATAGCAGGGAAACTCATCAAATTTCCACATGACACCAAACTGGCAGGAATAGCCAACAGAAGATAAGCTCAAGATACAGAACGATCTTGACAGACTTGGACATTGGGGGCTATCTAAGAAAATGAAATTCAATGGTGAAAAATGTAAGGTTCTGCATTTAGGTTAAAAAAAAACCCAAAATGCACAGGTATGGTATGTGTTGTCAACAATAATAATTATGAGAGGGATCTTGGAGTCCTACTGGACAACTATTTAAATATGAGCCAGAAGCGTGCAGCAGCTGCCAAAAAAGCTAAGACTGTTCTAGGCTGCATTAACAGAGGGATAGAATCAAGATCATGTGAAATGTTAATATCACTTTATAATGCCTTAGTAAGGCCACATTTGGAATACTGCATTCAGTTTTGGTCGTCATGATGCAAAAAGGATGTTGCAACTCTAGAAAGCGTAAAGAGAAGAGCAATAAAGATGATTAGGGGACTGGAGGCTAAAACATATGGAGAATGGTTGCAGGAACTAAATATGTCTAGTTTAATGAAAAGACGGACTAGAGGAGACATGATAGCAGTGTTCCAATATTTCAGGGGTTGCCACAAAGAAGAGAGAGTCAAACTATTCTCCAAAGCACCTGAGGGTAGAACAAGAAGCAATGGGTGGAAACTAATTAAGGAGAGAAGCAACTTAGAACTAAGGAGAAGTTTCCTGACAGTTAAAACAATTAATCGGTGGAACAGCTTGCCTCCAGAACTTGTGAATGCTCCAACACTGGAAATTTTTAAGATGTTGGATAACCATTTGTCTGAAGCACTTGTCTAGTCTAAGCAAGGGGATTGGACTAGAAGACCTCCAAGATTCCTTCCAACTCTGTTATTCTATTTAATTATCTTAGGAGGGAGGGAGGGAGGGAGAGACAGAGAGACCTGGCAGAAGAAACTAAAGGAACCCAGAGAGCCACTACATAGTTGCAGAGAAGTGAGAGGAGAGTCACAAGACTTTTCTTTTCTTGCTCCTCAGAGTAGCATCATTACAAGAAGTAATTTTATTTAATTCATTCCCAGCAATTCTAAACAAAATTGCTTGAGGACTTTTCACTTTTAATGTACTCCCCCCACACACACAAAATGACATGTTGGGAAGTCTAGTCATTTGGAAGTACCAGTATCTATTGAAAGAAAGGAAAGGATTGCAGATTACTTACTTTCCAAAGATGAAAAGCATTATGAACATTATGAAAGAAACACCTGTTTTTCTGACTGGTTAAGCTGTCAAATTAAGTTAATAATACACTTCAGTTCCCACATGAAATGATTACTGAGGATCAGAGTCATGATACTACAGCCTTTTAGGGTAGAATTGGATATACTATTTTTATTAGATTATATTATAGATAGCTATCTATAGTCAATGCCTGTACGGATAAAAAAGTCATGAGACAAAGTTCATTAGCTTAATAACATTTTACTTAATGAAGATTTAATAAAATTTATAAGTTATAAAAAAAATTAAAACAAGGAAATAGTGTGCAGTATAGCAATTGGCAAATATAACATGTCAATTTCTAAATTTCAATTCTTGGTTTTCAATATCAATCCACTATAATATATAGTTAAATTTTAGAATCAATTGAGAAGCTTCCTAATTGACTTTTCAGGCATGCCCTATGGCTTCCATATACTATACATGCTACCTGATTGGCTGTAGTATTCCAGCCTGGGTTCCAGTGAGGATAGCTGTAATTGGAGAGCATTCAGTATCATGGGTTTTTGTTTCCTCATATCAAGTATCCAGCAGACAACTGCAGCTATCTCCTTGCCCACCTGTCTTTCAGTCCTATGTCATAATTACTGGAGGACAAAGCAACAGCAACATAACTTCCAGTAAGCACCAACCCAATACAGAATCTAGACCTCATCAAGAGAACCCTTGATGATCTAATCAAGAAAAGTCAAATAATAAAAAAAAAGAATAACAGTGACAGATGAAAAGCAGTGGACTCATTCTTCCCCATTTCTATAGGTGCTTAAAAATACACAAGCCAAACATACCACCTCATCCAATTGTATCATAAGGGAACCCAATGTGCCAAAGACCTTACAAAAAAGCTTGGACAGCTCATAGAGGACAACAAATATTCTATCAACTCCCCACAACAATGTCTCTAGAAATTCTGAGACCTAAAGGTAGAAGATGATGAAATTATGGTTTCATTCAGTATTATAGCACTCTTAATGTCCATAAATGTAGAACTAGCAAAAGGGTTCAAGATGTCAGTACTACACAACACAATTGACCTAGTGAAACACTAAGATAAAAATATCCAGAATCATGGACCTCATCATCCCCTGCCTAACTACCTACATTCAGTTTGATGGACAAATAATGTACACCAACAAATCAGAGGAAAACCCACGGGATCATTATTCTCCAGGCTCATAGCACAGACCATAATGCAGTGTCTAAAAACGTTAGCATTCCCACACATAAAATGAAAAGTATGTATCCCTTATGTATTGTATGTGTTTGCAAGCCTCATTTAGTAAAAAGAGAAAACTTATCTCTTTTCATATTTATATGTGTGCTTGACCTGGGCCAGAACATCCTCTCCAGCAGGCAACACTCAGATAAGCAGGGATTAACAACAGACAAACAATCAAGCAAAAAACTAATCAAGGAACAGGAGTGGGCTGCTGGGAATTCGCCAGGATTCAGGAGAACCTCTAGCTAAGATTCTGTGCAGTTTGGAGAACTCCCAAATCCCACTCCTGGCTTGCCCCACCCAACCTGCCCTGCACCTCCCAAGAGTCCTCATGCGGCCCATTTTGGATTCTGGTAAGTGCAGGGCACACACGGAAGCTTAAAAAACGGGACTACTGGAAGTTAAGGGCCCATTCCCAGCCTCCAGAGGACCTGTGGAGCCTTGGAAGGTTATTTTCGCCCTCCTGGAGGTTTGAGGAATACATCCAGATCCTAGGGAGGGCAACCCCACCCCCCACATCATGGTGCAGGAGGCCAACTAGGCCACACCCACTATGGCCATGCCCACCCAGCAACCTTGCTAAAATTTTTGAAGCCTAGCCCTGTCAAGGAACTATCAATAAGAAAAACCACATGCCCACCAATATTCACAGGGCAAACTACTGTATACAAACTCCACCCTCACTAGCCTTAACTTCTCATGGTTGGGTAATGAAATGTCTGCACATAATAAACCAAGCACAGAGGCTACCACAGACTCCAAAATTCAATTCTGAGAGACATATACGCTCTTCTTTTGGAAGCAGTTGAATAAATTATGAAAGAAGCAAACTTGCTAAATCTTTCTATTTGGCTAAGTATGAGATAATGCCAATTATCAACGCTTCCTTGGAAACAATGCTGGCTATTAAAACAATGTTTCCTTCGAACGAGAAATTTAGCTTCTTTGAATGAATCAGTCTAAGTAGTTCCATTAATGTTTTCACCGGATACATTCATCTCAGGGAATGGCCGACTCAAACACATCTTTATTGAAATGACAAGTTGTAGGCAATAGGTATTATACATATAAAACCTGATTCCCAAAGGGGTTTGGGTGTGCGTATGCATGTGCATGTGGATTTTCCTAATCACACCTGATTCCACAGAACCAGAAGATGGCACTATAAAATTCATTTCATTTCTATCAGCTTTCCCCCTTATTTATTTTCATAAGGAGGAGGATACTACATAAAAGCAGCTTCCTGAGACATGGGGAATAGCAGCATTAATACTGAGACAGGAAGGCAAGGCTAGTATAGATGCAAAGATCTTCTATGAGAAGAAATTCATGACCTTCCATCTTTCACCCTTTTTTCAGCCCTGCCACTGTAGGAGATTTCATTTCTTGCTGATGAGAATATTGAATGCTAGGCAGATAGCATAGTCAGTCACTACACTTCTTAATAAAATCTAATTTCTAGTGAACTCTTGGCCTTATTTTTGTCCTTATGAGGGTACACTCAAATGTTGTATATAAATCCACAAATGATGATGTATTAATATATGTGTGAGCTTTCAGATAGACATTGTTAGATCTCAACATCAAATGGTTGAAAAGGCAGCAGAAAGTATACATAAAACAACTAAAGATGGTTCCATAAGTAAACTGACACTGTGTCTTGTAGGGCTTTATACTGTAGATCAGTGGTCCCCAAACTACGGCCCAGGGGCCACATGCGGCCCACTGAGGCCATTTATCCGGCCCGAGGGTGAGTGACAGGAGCACAGGATGCACTGTTTCTCCCACCCAACAGCTGTTCTGCTGTCGGTTGGGAGAAACCCCCATGGGCTCTGACCCCGCCCGGCTTCTCCAGCTGTGTCCGGGGAGCATGCCCTGCCCACTCCTGCCGATATTCTTCCCACCACCGGGAAGAAACAGGAAGCAAAAAAACCCCCAGGAAACAAGAGGCAGCGGTTGGAGGCAGAAGCGGCGCCCTGGGGAAAAAGCGGCAGGCGTAGACTTGTGCCTACACTGGAATTGTCACCTCGTCCTCTGTCCACCTTTCCCGTAAGTTGACTTGCATGGAGTCTCATTTTTTCAGCAGAGAGACAGAGACGCACCCCCTCAAGTTCATTCATCCTGCCTGCTTAGATTTTTTAATATTGGAATTATTATTTTTATTTTATTATTTATTAGATTTGTATGCCGCCCCTCTCCATAGACTCAGGGTGGCTCATTGAAACAATAAGTGATCACATTACATGGGTCTCAGCCACCGTTCCCCGTAGGCTGCGCGCCCGCGCACCCCAAAATACCCCCCGCGCGCCCTTTTCCATGGGTGCGCAGTCCCCATCCCCCTGCCAGCCCACGGGGGGGCGGGGGGGGAGGCGCCGGCAGCAGAAGGGAAGGGAGCCGCGGCCGCCCCTGCCTCCCCATGTTGCCTCCGGCCCCCTCGGCCTTTCGTCATTGCCCCCCGCCCGATCCGCCCCCTCTGCTCCTCCGCCGGGCGCCAGGGATGCATGGCTGCTTCCTCTTCGCTGCAGAGCCGCACGGAGGCAAAGACACGGCGCATGGCCACGCTCCGCCTCCCGGTAGCCCGGCCGACTTTTGGAGCCGTTTTGTTTTCATGGTGCAAAGCCACATAGTCCCGGACTCCGAAATCGCTCTCTTCTCCGGTCAGCAAAGCCATCTGCCCAGGAAAGCGCCACACGTTGAAAAAGCGCGATGCTTTCCTGGGCAGCCGGCTTGCTGGCCAGAGAAGTGAGCGATCTGGGATTCGGAACTGTGTGGCTTTGCACCATGAAGACAAACAGCTCCGGAGCAGGTAAAAGTCGGCCGGGCGGAGGCGGCGTGTGGCTACTTCCTCTTTGCTGCAGAGCCGCGCGGAGGCGAAGAAACGGCGCCCGGCCACGCTCCGCCTCCCGGTAGCCCGGCTGAAAACAAAACGGCTCCAAACGTCGCCCGGGATACCGGGAGGCGGAGCGTGGTCGGGCGCCGTGTCTTCACCTCCGCGCGCCGCCTCCGCCCGGCCGAAAACAAAACGGCTCCAAAAGTCGGCCGGGATACTGAGAGCGAGGCGGAGCGTGGCCGGGCGCCGGGGATGCCTGAGAGAGCGAGGGGGCGCATGGCTGCTTCCTCTTCGCTGCAGAGCCGCCGGGCGGAGGTGAAGACAATGGCACCCTCCACTCTCTCTCCGTCTCTCTCTCTCTCTCTTTTTCTCTCTGTTGCTGGCGTGGTGAACGAGAGAGAAAGAGAGAGAGAGAAAAAGGAGGGGAGAGAGAATGAGAGAGAAAGAAAGCAAGAGAGAAAGAGAGGGAAAGAAAGCAAGAGAGAGAGAAAGAGAGGGGGAAGGAGGGAGAGGGAAAGACATAGAGGGAGGGAAGGAGGGAGAGAGAAAGCAAAAAAGAGAGGAAGGAAGGAAGAGAGAAAGGAAGAGAGATGGAGAGAGAGAGGGAAAGAAAGATGAAGGGAGAGAGAAAGGGGGAGGGAGAGATAGAAAGGAGGGAGAGGGGGTAGTTAGATAGGGAGAGGGAAAAGGAAGGGCTTGGAGAAAGGCAGGGGGTGAGAAAGATAGAAAGGAAAGAGGGAGGGAGGGAGAGATAAAAAGGAAAGAGGGAGGAAGACATAGAAAGGATAGAATTATGGATGCAAGAACTTGCTCATGTGTGATAGCGCACACCCACACTTTATTTATTTATTTACTTATTTATTTATTTATTTATTTATTTATACTTATATGCCGCCCAGTGGCAAAGGGACTGCCGCTCAGACACGATACTTTTCCGCTCACCCCGAAAAAAAATTAGAGGGAACACTGGTCTCAGCTATGTGTTAAATTGAAAAAGCTTTCTCACAGGATATTTTGTGGGGATAAAAAAACACTCATTAAAAAACCACCTTATTCGGAGTCCTCATTTTTCAAGAACTCTCTCATATTTTTTAGAGTCAGCTTTGTTAAACATTAAGCGTACTTTAAATACAGATTCATAATTTGGGCATTCGCGGTGGAGCCTCTACCACTCCCTGCCCCCCAAGGCGCATGGCGCGGCACAGAGGGTTTTGTGAGAGAGAGGAAAAAGAGAGAGAGAAAGAAAGAAAGAAAGTAAGTAAGAAAAGGGAAAGAGAGAGAGGGAAAGAGAAGAGAGTATTGAAGGAGGGAAGGAAGGAAGGAAGGAGGGAAGGAGAAATGGAGGGAACAAGGAAGAAAGGAAGGAAGGAAGAATGAAATGAATGGAGGGACAGAGGAAGGACTGTTTTTTTCGGGGGGGGGGTATTTTTTTTTCTCTTAACATACTGTATATTCAAACAACAGTGTACCATCTAATTTTCCATGAATAAAATGCAGTATTTTGTTAGTAACTAATATCAATCATCAAAAAAGTTGCAAAAGGTTTTTTTTCTAATTTTGTCATCCAGTTACATTCATTTTCTTTTAATTAAATTCCCTCCTTAATGTTCCTTCAAAAACTACAACCGCAGTTATATTTCTAACTTATTAACCATTATGCAAAGCGCTTCCTTCTTTCATTATACATTTTTCTATAAGCCAAGAAAACCTTGTATAGCCAATCAGATGTTAACAAAAGAAAATTAAAAACAAAACATAAACATATATGAATTTCAGACTTCTTCCCCCCCCCCAAAATAGTACGTTCCCATTTTGTTTTTTACTTTAAAATAAGGTATGTGCAGTGTGCATACGGATTTGTTCATAGTTTTTTTAAATAGTCTGGCCCTCCAACAGTCCGAGGGACAGTGAACTGGCCCCCTGTGTAAAAAGTTTGGGGACCCCTGCTGTAGATCATAAATACCACCTTGAATCAGATCCAGAAGTAAACTGATCACCCAATGCAGCTCAGACTCCTTTCTTTGGGTGCTCAAAATTGTTCATGTCACTGCATTTTGTAACAGCTAAAGCTTTTCAAGAGTAGCCTCATGTAGATTGCATTGCAATTTATGTAAATCAGTAAAGATATCCTGACAGATGCCCCAAGGGCTTTTGTAGTATTTCCACACTAATCACAGCAGATAAATATATTTGTTGAAGATTGACCACCTCTCTCTAACCCTATTTGCTCTTCCAACAAGACATTGTCCTGCTGCATCCATTTGATTAAACTCCAATTGAGTTGTCTAGAACAGTGATTTTCAACCTTTTTTGAGCTGCGGCACATTTTTTACATTTACAAAACCATGGGGCACATTGAGTGGGGAGGGGGCTAAAAAGGTTTGGACAAAAAAATTCTCTCTTCCTCCCTTTCGCTCTATTTCTCTCTCCCTCTCTCTCCCTCTTTTTTTTCTCTCTCTCTCCATCCCTCTTTCTTTCTCTCTTCTTTCCTCTTTATTGCTCTCTTTCTCTCTCCCTCCCTACTTCCCTCTATGTCTTTCTCTCTCCCACCTTCCCTCCCTCTTTCTCTCTCTCTCTCTCTCTCTTGCTTTCATTCTCTTGCTCTCTCTCTTGCTCTCTTTCTCTTGTTCTCTTTCTCTCTTGCTTTCTTTCTTTCTTTCTCTCTCTTGCTCTTTCTTTCTCTCTTTCTCTTTCTCTTGTTTTCTTTCTCTGAGCTTCGCGGCACACCTGATCATGTCTCGCGGCACACTAGTGTGCCACGGCACACTGGTTGAAAAACACTGGTCTAGAAAGCCACTATTCACACTAAGAAAAATAATTGAGTGAACATCAGTCAAGTTTATCTTGTTTCTTCTTTTATTTATTGGCATTGTAACAGATTGAATCCAGTCATTTGAAAGCATATACAGTATAATCTGTAAGGGAATTTTAAACTTTGATTCAATGTTTGGGGGGGGGGGATCCCTTTAGAAATCTTATCCTCTAATGACTTTTTTTGTCTTCTTTCTATATTGAGTTAGAGGACTTGAAAAATGTATATATTTTATTTGGGCTTTCAATTTTTTTGTCAGGAAAGAAAAAGAAGAATAGACAAGGTATTATTTTTCAATGAATTCAACACTCTTTTCTGAAAAATATTTCAGGAAATCTATGCAATTATTCCAGAATTAACACAGGACTTCTAAACTATATTCATTTTTAAAGTGAATTTTCTACAGGTAGTTTTCTGAAGTAATCTGCTGTCACAAATTATTCATTCTTGTCACAGTAAACATTGAAAAGGTAGTGTGCTCCTTTATGCTAATAATGAGAAACACCATCCAAAGACCTTAAAATATAGTATTTATTACCTCTTCAAAATAATTGCCTGCTCTTGATCTAAGTTATGGAACTTTTGAGCAAAACATGAGTTATTGATAATATATGTTGTAAATACATGGATATAGTAAAATGAAGGGACATAAGTTTTCCTTTCTTTTTAAAAATGTGCGTGTCTTCTTCAAGTGTGTACTTAGAGCGATACGTTTGGATGGGTAAGATATTTCAAATTTTAGTAACATTTTCAGGAACAGATATTAGAGAATCCATATAATAGTCACTGGGTCCATTTATCTAAGGACACTGCAAAGAATCACAGAGAAAGGAGTTAATTCCTGTATGGAAAAGATCATCCTTGGATAACCGAATAATATCTTTTAGTCAATAGTAATGTTTTTAATATTGGTAAATTAAATACATCCCCTCTAACGTTTTATCAAATAAGGAGAACAAAGATGAATTGGGTAATTTTAAGGCAGTTAACCAATGTTTTAAACAGTTCATGTCTGCTCACAATGTTTACTGCATTTCCAATCCATTAGTTGATTATTTTCATTCTTGCAAGGCACTATTAAAGTTTTGAATCTGTCTACTTGCTTGTCTAGTTATTGTTTCTCTCCTATACTTTCGGGGTGGGGTGGGGTGTCCTATAACTGTACAAATATACCTTGAATCAGCTTACATTAGAATATTGCTCTGTCCTTTCTTAGGCCTGGATATCTTCCAAAGTCTTTGCTGTTCACTCATTCAACCAAACCTACTACTGTATACCCAATTATTTCCAGCTTCCTTGAGTATAGATTAATTCAACCAATCATTATTAGCAGCTTTACCAAACATAAGAAGCCCAACAAAAACAATACATTTATATTGTGTAGACATGTACTACTGATTTCCTCCTTTATTTAGTTGCAAATATTTTATTGCTTTAAAAATGGGTTTATATTTTATGGATTTTAAAAGATTCCAGAGGTAGCATTAGATGCCTTTTGAATTTGATTTGTAGTATGCTGCTTTGTGCAGTATTGTTTTCTGTTCCATTTCCTTTCATTCTTGCTTGAAAATGTACCTTGAATTAGTTATGAATTACGATAAAGTATCTTCACCTTAACTCTTCTCATCTGTTACACTGCCACACTGCACAATGAGCTCTCAGTTCCTTGCTGTATTCTCTATAACTGTGTCATCTAATGCAGCGTTTCCCAACCGGTGTGCCGCAGCACACTAGTGTGCCGCGAGACACAGCCAGGTGTGTCGCGAAGCTCCTAGGGAAGCTCCAGCTGGGCGGGGCGCTGCCGGTGCCGGGGCGGGATTTCCCGAAACGGATGGAGAATGCCCTCTCTCGCAGCCCCCTGGCTGGGAGCGCTTTCGCTGCGAGAGAGGGCTTTCTCCGTCCGTTTCGGGAATGCCCGCCCCGCCCCTCTCTCTCGCGCGCCGCTCCCCTTTTCTCTCAGCCCTCCCTGGCTTCACTTCTCAATCCCTCCCTCCTTCCCTCTTTCCTTCCCCTCAGCTGTTCTGTCTGGGGGTCTCCCGCTTTTCCCTTCCCCGCCTCCCAGGCTTTGCCTTCGCCACCCCCACCCCTTTTTTGGTTGGCAAGGAGTCCTTTGCTGCATCCCGCAGTTTGCACTCGGCTCGAGGCCGCTTTCCCTGGCTGCGCTCTTTCTCTCTCTCTCTCCCGTGAGGCGGGGGAAGGAAAAAAACAAACAAACAAAAACTTCTTGCAGCGGGCCCGCGTGCGCGCTCGTGCCCGCGCGGGTCCCTTCAGCAGCGAGGGAGGGAAGTCAGAGGGCAAGGGAGCGAGCGAGCGCTCTTGTCCTCGGTGCCCTCTGCAGCCTTCCTTCCTTCTTCTTTGCCGCCACTGAGGGACGGAGAGAAGGATAGAAAGGAAAGAGGGAGGGAGAGATAGAAAGGAAAGAGGGAGGGAGGAAAGAGGGAGAGATACGATGGAAAGAGGGAGGGAGAGATAGAAAGGAAATTGGGAGGGAGGGAGAGATAGAAAGAAAAGAGATAGAAAGGAAAGAGGGAGGGAGGAAAGAGGGAGGGAGAGATAGAAAGGAAAGAGGGAGGGAGAGATACAATGGAAAGAGGGAGGGAGGAAAGAGGGAGGGAGAAATAGAGTGAAATGGAGGAAGAGATATTTTTTTTGTCCAAACTTTTCTTTAGCCCCCCCGCGCGCCCCCCGCCCCCCCGTTCAGTGTTCCCCAGGATTTTGAAAATATGAATAATGTGTCGTGGCTCAAAAAAGGTTGGGAAACACTGATCTAATGTATCTAATGGAGATTAAACTTTATCTTGAATAATAATAATAATGATACTGTATTTAAATTTGTGTGCTTTTCAAATTATGTCAAAACGATTTCATCTGGACAAGACTGCTGGTGGCTGTCAATTGCAGCAAATATCAAGAATGCAATAGTTATTAATTAATATATTTATTTTGTCAAGCATGTATTACCTCATTTCCCTGAAAATAAGACAATGTCTTAAATTTTTTAGAACCCTGAAATAAGCGTTTGGCCTTTTTGCCATGTACTCAAAAGCCCGATTGGGGTCATTTTCAGGGGAGGTCTTATTTGGAGGAAACAGGGTACATAATATGACATGAGTCTTTATTGATTAATCCTTGGGCCATATCAAAATGCAAAGTTCCAGAAGCAAAATATTTCTAAAATTGAAATGGAATTTGATAAAATACAGTTTAAAATGCAACTGGAATAAAATACAGTCTAAAATGATATTACATAATAGATATAAGCATAAATATGAATAGAATAGAATAGAATAGAATTATTTATTGGCCAAGTATGATTGGACATACAACAAATTATCTTGGGTGCATATGCTCTCAGTGTACATGAAAGAAAAGATACATTCATCAGGAATATAAGGTACAACACTTAATGATATAATAAGCAATCAATACACATTAGAAAACAGTCAATATAAATCATAATGATACAAACAACAAGTTACAATCATGCAGTCATAAGTGGATGGAGATGGGTGATAGGAACGATGAGAAGATTAATAGTAGTGCAGACTTGGCAAATAGTTTGACAGTGTTGAGGGAAATATTTCTTTAGCAGAGTGATGGCGTTCGGAGAAAAAACTGTTCTTGTGTCAGGTTGTTCTGGTGTGCAGAACTTTTTTACTTTGCCAGGCAATATCCTATGCTTTCACAGTCAGTTTACAGAATTAGGCATCATCTAATAGTTGTGTTCTAAATTTAGCCCATGATTTTTGATGTCTAAATACTATTGCCAGTTTAACTCTGGTGTACAATGAGAAAGGAATAATTATAGGAGAACTTAAATGTAAGAGTTATAAGGAAAAACAGACTAAGTATTGTGTTGAGATTAAAAACAGGATTTGCTTTTAACTACCTATTATCTGGAAAATGATTCCATCTTCACACATCTGGGTGGGAGGAGGACAGAACACAAATCCATGAAAATACTAAATTTCCTCATACGATATCATCAGAAATGTGGAATGAGTCAGAACAATACCCACTGACAACCATGTATATATGTAGAAGGCTTCACCGCATAGTTTGGAGTGTATGCTTCAATTAGTGTCACATCATTTCTTCCCATCTCTGCTGAATTAACTAGATGCTGACTGGCATGACTAACATCTTACTTGTAAGATTATTTCCTCCTCCTCGGTATTTTCTTTCTATTCTTTTAATTTTGTGTGGCAAAATACTAAGCCAGTAGTGCAAGAAATTGCCAAGTAAATGATTCCTTGGATAGTATGGTATAAGCAATTCTGGAGTGAAAGTAGTATTATCCCTGCTATTGCAATAGAAGATCCCATAGATACAGTTTATGGCTCACAGAGGAGTAGCAATGAGCTAGGCTCCATCTGGTCTGGCAAGGCT
Organism: Erythrolamprus reginae; assembly: GCF_031021105.1. Classification (NCBI taxonomy): domain Eukaryota; kingdom Metazoa; phylum Chordata; class Lepidosauria; order Squamata; family Dipsadidae; genus Erythrolamprus; species Erythrolamprus reginae. Next base: position 194,583,301 of record NC_091950.1, read on the forward strand.
GTTGTGGAGTCATCCCTGGTTAGTGGACTCCTTTCTTCCAAGATTCTTTCAGTTGTGATTAAGAGAAATACCAAACATTTTATCTGCACACTTATTTTGCTGGTAATGGTGGTAGAGAGGGGATAGTCTCATTAAGACTGAATGCTGGACTATTTTTCCCAATGAATATTATACTGCAAAATTAATGAATAACAGAATAACAGAGTTAGAAGGTGACCTTGTAAGTTTTCTAGTCAAACCCTCTGCTTAAGGGTATTCCATTTCAGACAAATGATTGCCCAATCTCTTCTTTAAAGCATCCAAGCGTTCACAACTTCTGGAAGCAACCCCTTCCCCTGATTAAGTGTTCTATCAGGAAATTTCTCCTTAGCTCTATGTCGGTTCTCTCCTTCACTAGTTTCCATCCATTGCTTCTTGTCCTAATGTTGCATTTCTTCTGAATACAATATATGAGCTACAGCTGACAACTGAGAAAGATCTTCCTTGACAAACTCCACTGAATAAAATTACCGTTGGCTTTTACCATGTACAGTAGCTACATTTGGTTTGTGACCATTATGAACAGAAAACAATCTGTAACTGTTAGTGGATTATCAGAAATGTCACTGGGTTTTTCAACAATCCTGGAGCAGTTCTTTATTTTCTGGATCTTGCTAATAAGTTTTGTTCAAAATTTAGATGGGTAACTGCTTTTTCTGGATCCAAAAACACAACTGTCAGGGATGTGGATCAAGAAATTGATTAGACAATTTCCTTGTTTCTCCATTGTTAAACATAAAATAATTCTCGATGAAGTGAACCAGCAACACTAGAAATGTTGTAGGAACATTTTTGGATTCATGGGAATGACTGGTGGTAAAAGATAGACTGGGAGAAGACAGGCTGACAAGGAATCCACCAATCTGTGTCCTATGGTGTTTACATTTTGTTAGAGTAGCAGCACCAACCAATCTCATTCTCAAGGCATAGAAAAAGTAGAGTGCTTTATATTGATATATCTTCCTTCTATCTCAATGATGAAAAGAAAACACATCACAGTGGCTGGTGGATGAGCCCACAGAATGTGTTAAGAATTGTTCGATAAAATCTTATTCCCAAGTACTGAAATATCGAATACCCCAGCATTTAGTAGAGATTCTTCCAGAACCGCTGAAAGAGTTGGTGATATTTCTGATGAGTGTTTACACTGTAAGAACCTTATAGTGAAGATTACTGCTTTTACAGCTGTCAAGTAGAGCTGAAGGTCATTCCTCAACATTAAGAACATGTTTCATACAGCAATTGGACTATTTCCTGGCAAGCTATCCTTTTATTAAATGACTCTGTTTCTCCTTTCTCTTGTGGATGGATAAGTTGCTTGAGTCATCCGGCCTTTCACAAAAGATAAAGGCATTATTCATCATTTCTGTTCTCTTCTTCTGCCCTCTAATTCTACACAGTGTGGGATAGTATATTATTTGGTTTGAGTTGCAAGATGTTCTTACAGAACAGAGTTGATTATTTCTACAATACATTACTTTTCTATAAAGTTAGGAAAGTAACTGTTTTCCAAATTTGCTGGATTCACTACTTAGAATTCTCACTTTATCTAGGCCAAACCATGGGTTTTCAAACTGTTTCAGGCCATGGAACCTGTTAATCAACAAAAATCCCAGAATTCCTGATGAAGTGATTGACAATGAATACATTCAAATTAACTTTTTGTCACCTAAGGCTCCTATGGAAATATATAAAATTTACTGCCTTTCACTGGACAAAACAAAGGTGGGATATAAATCTAATAAATTATTACTTATGTAATCCTTGGAAAAATTCCTGATTCAAACAACAATCTATTTGATGGTTTTGAGATCTTGAAAAGTACTGAATCTTGTATGTACCATAGTATGCTAATTGAGGACACAAGAAATCAAAACTATTTCAAGAGTGCTATGGGTTGCTTCCAAGTCTCTAGCTACTTGAGTTTTGCTTCCTTCTTCTCTCCATCACTCTAGTATGGAAAACTAGAGATATTTTAATATCATATATGATTTTAATCTCACATATGATTTTGCATGGTGTGATGTCAGAAGTTAATAATTTCTTGTCCATACAAGATAAGTATCTAATAACCCTTGTGCAATTGCAGAAAGTGGCCAGTCTATGGCCATTCTGGGTATTTACTTCTTTGTTGCAATAGCCATTGTTCAGTCTAGTGTTCAATCTACACTACCGGTAGTAACTAGATTAAACAACTTTTACTGTGCAAATCAAACATGTTGAACTGACATCTAGAAGATCCTGGTTCAAGTTTACAGAAGCTCACAATTTATTTGTTTGTTTGTTTGTTTGTTTGTTTGTTTTGTCAAGTACGTATTGTAAGATGTAATAATATTTATATACATGATACTAGTAAAAGAGAAACATTAGGACAGGGGAGGGAAGACACTCTGATGCACTTATGCATGCCCCTTGCTGACTTCTTAGGAATTGGGAGAGGTCAACAGTGGATAGTCTAAGGGTAAAGTTTGGGGGTTAGGTGATGATACTTCAGAGTCTGGTAGTGAGTTCCAAGCATCAACTATTTGGTCGTATTTCCTGCAGTTGAATTTAGAGCAGGTTTACTTTAAGTTTGTATCTGTTGTGTTCTCATGTGTTGTTGTGGTTGAAGCTGAAGTAGTCGTTGACAGGAAAGATATTGTAGCAGATGATTTTATAGGCTATGCTTAGGTCGTGTTTAAGGCAACGTAGTTCTAAGCTTTCTAAACCTAGGATTTTGTTTGTTTGTTTATATGTTTGTATTTTATTTATAGGATTGTAACTCTAGTTGCGTAGGATATTCTGTTGCGAGTGGAGGAGAGGAGGGCTCTTCTAGTAAAGTATCTCTGGACATTTTCTAGAATGTTTATGTCTGAAATCAGGTATGGGTTCTAGACAGATGAGCTGTATTCAAGGATTGGTTTGGTTTAGTTAGTAGTGTGACATAACCGGAGCAGAAGCTATGTAGGATTAGGTTTACAACTCTTGAAGCCTTTTTGGTGATGTCATTGCAGTGAGCTTTGGCATTTAGGTCATTGAGTATTCCAAGCTCTTTTACGGAATGAGGGTTGTCTGTAAGGTCTTGTTGATTCAGCTTGTATTTGGTGTTCTGATTCTTTTTGCCAATGTGTGGAACAGAGCATTTTTTGGTTGAGATTTGGAGTTGCCAGATGTTTGACCATTCAGACACAAAGTCAAGGTCTTTCTGGAGAGTAGCTTTTCACGCAGTGTTGAAAAGTTTTACATCGTCGGCAAAGAGAACGCAGTTGCTTGTAATGAGATAACAAAATACATTTATATAGAGTATGAAGAGTGTTGGTCCAAGTATGCTACCTTGGGGTACACCGCATGCCCTTTTAGGCTGGTTGGTTTCTTCAGTTTAAAGTTTTCAGGAACCTTCTATGATCTCCTAGTTGGGGGCTGTGATAATTCGCCATGACCAACTCACCATGGCTAACTCATCACAGCCAACTTGCTATGGCAGTTCACTGCAGGAGAACGTGCCATGGCCATCTCGCCACAGAACAACTTGCTGCATGACAAGAGTTACACTAATATGAAAGAAACGGTGGAATAGAATCATTAAAAAAGGGTGCGAAAGGAGGGATAGAATGAAATGTAAACAGCAAAAATTAAAATATTTTTTATTTATTTTAAATAATTAAATAAAATTGTTAAATTGACCTGCAGCAAGTTGTCCAGGGGTGAGCTGACCATGGTAAGTTGTACTGCAGTGAGATGGCTGTGGCAAGTTGGCCTTAGTCAGTTGACTGCAGCAAGTTGGCTGTGGCAAGGTGGCTCATTCCATCCTAGTTGTGATACAGGGTGCGTTCGAAAAGTAATGCAATTGAATTTTCCATGCCACTCCTATTGGAGTGTGACCGAAGCACTTGGAGTAGTTGGGGGGGGGGGAACGCTAAGCTTTGCCGTGAAACCAGTCTCAGTGCTCTCAAAGCTGTGGAAGCAGAAGGACATCAGTTATTGTAAACCTCTGTGCGCCGACCATGTCACAAAAAAATGGAATCGATCGAGCAACGTTACACAGTTAAGTTTTGTGCTAAACTGAAAAAACCTCTTGAGGAGACTAACAAAATGATTTGTGAGGCTTATGGAGACTCTGCTCTGTTCTACTCACAAGTCTTGAGGTGATTAAAGGCCTTTAAGGAGGGTCGGGAAGAGGTTCACGACAAACAACACTCTGGGCACTCGTCAACCAGCAAAACCAAAAACAATGTGGCTCGTGTTCGACAATTGTTGGACTCTGACCGTTGATTATCAAGATGGTTGCCAATGAACTGAACTTGTCGTCTATTGTTGTTTCGCATTGTTACTGAAAATTTAGCAATGAGCAAAGTGTGCGCCAAGCTGGTGCACAAGGTGTTGTCAAATGACCAAAAAGATCAACCGAGTGGAAATTTCAAGTGAACTTTTGCAATGTATAGAAATTGAACCTGATTATTTGGACGTCATCACTGGTGATGAAACCTGTATTTTTGAATACGACCCAGAAACAAAAAGCCAAAGCTCTGAGTGGCGCACAAACCAGTTCCCCAAGCCCCAAAAGGCAAAAATGATCAAATAAAAAGTTAAAACAAGGCTCATCGTCTTTTTCTACAGTAAAGGAGTGGTCCATAAGGAGTTTGTTCCTCAAGGACAGACAGTTAACGCTGTCTACTATATGGATGTGCTGGAAATACTCCTAAAAAGGGTCATCAGGATGAGAAAAGACATCTCCGCTACCTGGCAACTCCATCAGGACAATGCGCCTTGCTACAATGCGCTAAGAGTCCACGAGTTCCTGGCCAAACACCAGGTGCCAACACTGTCCCACCCCCCCATAGTCCTGACGTCGCCCCAGCAGACTTCTTTTTGTTCCCTCAGATTAAGGCAGCCCTGAAAGGAACCCGTTTTCCATCCACAGAAGAGATCCAATCAGCCGTGACGAAGACCTTGCGAGAGGTCCCCGAAGACGCCTTCCAGGGTGCATACCGGTCATGGCAGTCTCCGGAAAAAATGTGGAGGCCCAAGGACAGTACTTTGAAGAATCTTAAGTGTTTGTGCAAATCTGTTCAATAAATTGCTGTAAAAAAAATTGTATTACTTTTGGAATGCACCCTATATATGTGTGTTTGTATTCGGGAAAACCCTTCATATCACCTTTCACATTTTTTTCAATTAGAACCCAAAGTGTTAAAGTGCTGTTATAATTGTTTTATCTTACTCAGCTTCTGGGAAACAGTTTTGAAGGGCAAGATCAAATGACACATCTTTTCGATCCGGCCTAAAAAGATAGGAATTGTTTTTATATAAGGGTTTTTTTAATTGTTTGTTAAAGTGTTTTTTGTACCTTGTTGTAAGCCACCCAGAGTCCTTCGGGAGTTGGGCAGCCTATTAAACATAAACAAACAAACAAATATAAATAAATAAATAAATAAATAAATAAATAAATAAATAAATAAATAAAACAGCGTTACTCATTCAGTTTTACTTCAGATCCCCTGTACACACTCATCTATCTGTCTTTCTGCTGCTCTGCAACACAGGCTGTATATGCACCTGTGTTACCCAACTCAACGTAGGTACGAATCGCTGGTCAGATGCGTTAAATGCATCCAAACGGGATTATTTCTATGATTGGTTGAAGGCGAGAAACGAAAACACGGGTCATTTCTCCTAAGGGCGGCGTGCTGCTTTGTCAAAGCGTCCGGCATCCTTTTCAAAAGAGAGCTAGTAAGCTCGGCGTCCTTTCCTGGCATTGCTGAGTACGCCCACGCGCGTCGCCATCCCTTTGCCAAGACCCGCTTGAAAAGGAGGAGGGGAAAAGGGGCCTTTGCTCGGCTCGGAGGGGAGGATGACTTAGCATTGAATCCAACTCCGGCACGGCAGGCAGCCAGGCTGTACGCTTCCAGGTCTTGTCACAGCCCGGGCCGGCCTTCACCGAGCAAGACGGGTGGGCAGGAGCGCCCGCGAGGCGTTGAGGGAGGGCGAGATTGCACAGCCACGGGAGGGAGGAGGAGGAGGAGGAGGAGGAGAGGGCCCAGCAAAGCTGCCTTGAGGAGCCGCCGCGCGTCGCCGCCTTTCCAAAGCGGGACTCGGGTCTGCTTTCGGCGCAAAAAGAAAGCGGGCGACGCCACGACCGCCGCCTTCTCTTCCGAGTAGCCCGCCGCCGCCACTTTCCTCTCTTCACGCCTCCTGCATTTGCCCCCGGGCTCACTTAAAACTCAGGTGGGTTTCTCTCCGCCCTCAGCCGCCGCTCTTTCCAGGGGCTTTTCGCGGGGAGTGCCCGGCAAGGGTGGGCGAATGGACGGGGGGGGGGGGCGGCGAGACTCCTTTCCCTTGCTTTATCTAACCCTGCTGAGGAGAGGGGAATGTAGGGTTAGGGTGGAAACGACCGAGGGGAGGGTGCCGCGGTTCGCCCCACATCCAGTTCACACACACCCGCCCCCCGTCAGAGGAGCTGTCGGCTGCAGCCGCCGGAGGGAGAGCGCCTGGATGCGGCTAACGGGAGCGTCGTATCGCCGCAAAGCAGCGCCGAGCCGGGTCTAGAGGCCGTTTGCAGACTTTGTGACAATGGCCGTGCGCGGACGATGAGGGGAAAGAGCGGGGGGGGCAGAGACAGAACTGCGCACAGGCCGGCGAGCCAGACAAGACAACTGCTGGAGCTCCAGCTCCCACTGGGGTAGGCAGGGTAGTAGTTATTAAGGTTAGCTCCTGTCTCTCCCCCCCGTCCACACCCATCAGGGAAGAGTCAGAAGGTTTGCATTCTTGGGCGCACGTTGTTGACTGGAGGTGGGGAGAGGGTGGTTTGTACAGGCACGCGGATCTCGGAGCCCACGGGAAAGTAGGGGTTGGTAGTAGTTCCCTTCTCACACAGTACTGTACTTGCATGCTCCTGGGTGCCATATAGAAATAACGCTGCGTTTTTAAAACATAGCCTACTTTCAAAAAACCCGACCACAATAACCACCACCACCACCGGATAATGTGTGTCCTTAATTCTCTCATGGATAAATAATATGAGGGCAAAGAGTTATCTCCCCCCCCCCTCTGGTTTTGCAGGCAGTGCTCCATCCCCTGCATAGCAGGAGCTGCTCTGCATTAACGATGTCATCAGAGAAGCTGGGCCTGCCTGGGAAGGGTATACTTTTCCTTGCATAATGACGGAAAAAAGCTGCATGCTTCAAGGGCTGTGCTATGATCAACCTATAAATGAAGCTTAAAAACTTGGAACTGATACCAGGGCGGGATGTTATGTAATTCAGTGGTGCTGAAATGGAATGAAAGGGCCTGGAAAGATCTTTTGTGTGGTTATCAGGGTGGAAAAATCTGGAGGTTTCCCCATTAGCCTACAGTATCATTTTGAAATATGTGGCAAATGAATTGTTCCTGGGTGTTGGAGAATAGGAATGCCAAGTTTTGATAAAAGCAAACATACTTTCTTAGATTTCAATTAATGAGAGAAATTTATTTTACTTTTCAATTGGTTCAAACTTGTGTAAAACATGAATACTTCACATGACTTTAAAATGTTTTACCAGTGCTACTGGTAAATATGCTTGTAGGGTAATATTAAATGTTTCTGCCAGGTTATAGCAATATGGTATGGTAACATAAGAAGAATATCTGTGTTGTATTTTTCATAGTAAAACACATTTCCAAGGTCGTACAATAACCTGCCATTTAGCTTTCATTTAGCAATCTGTCATCTGTAAGATAAGGTGCCTATGCCACCTTGCAAAATTACCGGTATATTTAGAGTGGTTCTTGAATGGAGTCTGAAAATAATTGAAATACTTTATACATATTTTTAAAAATACTGGCAGTAAGTTAAAGGTGCTAAAACTGCTAAATTCATTGACTATTAAAAACTACAGTAGCAGAACTCTAGTGAAAAGCTACCATGTAATTATAAGACCGATAAAGGCTGTTATTCTCTAAGTGGTTAGCAACAGGATGCCCCTAGCTAAAAGATAAAGCAGTCCTTAGTAGCGTGTTTCTCTTCGGCTTGGTTTGAAATAGTTCTGTAACATATGTACATATGTAGCCTGTATATTTGCTCATATTCCTAAAGATGCTGATTTCAATGTTGTTTCACTAAATGATAATATCCTTGGCTTTCAGAAACTGAATTGGAACAGGGAGGGAGCAGATTAAAATGAAGTTCCTAAATAATTTTATTTCAGGATAAGTTGACACAAGTAAGAAATGTACATTGTGGTTCTGTGCAGGAAAAAAAATAGTGCTGAGAAGGAGAATGGAAATGAAAATACTGCTACCACAGCTTCTTTGTATTCATTCATCTATAACATTTTTAGGTTATTGTAGCATGACTGTCTCCCATAATAGAGCAAATGCTCCAATCTACCTCAGGAGTTTAGAAGAAAGATGTACATGTATGATGCTGCCCACAGAGTTTTTGGTGCTATCATTGCAGGGAAGCGAAAATGTTGCTGTTTAATTGCATTTTAATGGTCTTTGTGATGGAATAACTTTTTAAAAGTTATAAATATATTTGTATGATTAAAATGTTTTGCTTCTGAGTATTATTTCCAATGTTAGCTGTTTAATATTTATTCACATGTATAATTATAATTACTACAGTAATGTGTTTTTAAACTATATGCTGGTGTAAGAATTATAATTTAAAATAAATAGTTTAGATCTTTTCTAAATCAGTTGTATTAACCCACTTCCAGAATGTATGCAGAAGTTAAAATTTAATTTTGTATTAATGATTTTAGAATTTGTTACTAGAATGAGAATGTGATTAAAATACATTAAAAACATAACTCATTAAATAAACTAAAACAAAAATATCAAACTGAAAGTAAAATCATTTGAAGTTGTTGATATAACATTTTATATTATTGTTTGTATTTAAGAGATACATGTGCAATATATATAATTAGAGTTGTGAGTTTCTTAATGGAAAGGGCAGATGTAACTGAATGTGCATATTTATTTATTTGATTTGATTTGTGTTCTACCTTTCCTTTTAGATGTGCCAGTTTGGTACACAATAATGTTTAAAGCTACTTGGGGGAGGGGGGGATGGCGGCTGGTGGCTGTGAGCTTTAGGTACAAAGAAAATCATTTCTGAAAATCTTACCAAGAAAATTGCATGGACTCATTCCTGCATTCACCAGGAATCAGGAGTACAGTAGTCCCTCACCTATCGCTGGTGTTATGTTCCAGACCTGGCCGCGATAGGTGAAATCCGCGATGGGGAATTTATCGACTGATAGTACTTATTTAAGTATTTATATTGTAATTGTTTGGTAAGTTTTCATTGTTTTAAGTGTTTATAAACCCTTCCCACACAGTATTTATTTTAGATACAGTATTTAAATACAGTATTTACAATTTTAGATATATTTTTTTTTTAAAAAAAACCTGCCGATCGAGTTCGGCGGGCTGTCTAAATCTGCCGATTGACTTCCTCAGAAACCCGCGATGAAGTGAAGCCGCAGTAGGTGAAGCGCGGTATAGCGAGGGACTACTGTAATTTAAGGGACCATTGTAACTTCTTTCATGTAGAGTGCATCCCCTCTCTATTTTTCTCTACAACAGTCTTGCTAGGTAGGTTGGGCTGAGAGACAGACAGCAGCCCAAGTCCAGTTTGTGTATAATGCAGAAGAAATTTTTTTAACATTAAATGCTTTTAAAACGCAAGTGCACTTGATTTATATTGTGTTTGATTTCTAGCCCAATATTTTATCATGTTCAGAACTCTGAGACTAACTGAATTTAGATTAGATGATTTTTTTAAAAATCATAAACTAGTTTCCTTAGTTAGAGAACATTTATATCACCCTTCTCCTACTTTAATTAATGTAATTTATATATTGCTTTTTATGAAAAAAACCCCACCAAAATGGTTTACTATTGAGAATGCAATAAAAACCTGACTGTAAAGTAATTAAGGGTACAGAATAATTGGGAACAAAATAATTATGTCAGGTAAAAGAAAAAACAACTTTGGAAGGGTGAAAGTATAGCTCTGATGAGAACATTATAAGGTCTAAAGATTTGCAATTCCTATCCCATGTGCCACTGCTTCCTGTACCTGGTTGTGAACTTGTACAATGGTATAATTCATTGCTTTGTATACGGATGGTCTCAAATTTGTCCCTGGCATATCTGGATTGAACTAGAAAACTGCCTAAAACCTTGAAATTCCAGTTCTAGTCAATGTCAAGTAGACTGAGCCAGTAATATAGCAGAATTATGATCTGTGGCATTGCAGGTATGTGGGATGAGCAATTAGGCTTTGACTCTGTAGACTAATAATGGAAACATATTTCAGAAGTGAAGCTTATGGATTCCCAAGTTTTAAAGAAACAGATCAAAAACACTTTTACTGCATTTCTCTAATTACTATAGTCTGTCATTCATGACAAATGGACAACACTTTTATGTTGTATGTAAGAAGAAATGGCTGGAGGAATTTGGGGTGGATGGGTATTCTTCTGTGGTAACCTATCTACATATTAACAGCTACATAAACTTTGATGTTGGAAACAGGCCAGACCCCCAAAAGTGTTTGGGTTTCTCCAAAGTGCAGGAAGTGAAACTAATCCCCAACTCTAGCGGGGAAAATGACTTCTTACAGCAAGGTCTGCAATAATTATTACAGTTAATTTGGAGTAGATAATGAACTGTCTTCCTCAAGATTAACCCTGAATGAGAAAATTCAGGCTATGAAAATTGTGAAGGATGCTGCTTTCCTTCAAGAAGAAAAGGGTAAAGAAGCTTTGCAGAAAAGGCTAATTAAAACAAGAATGTATATTCCCAGATAATTTCTTATGAGTAAAAATATTACAGAATGGTAAGTGATGGAGCAACAGTTTTGTAAGCATGCTCAGCCAGTTTCAATATATTTACATAACAAACCAACATGGCTTATCATAGTATCCCTGCTGTGGGGATCATACTTACAGATATGCTGTGATGGGAGGTCCTCATTGATTATTTCCAAAGTTTTAAACTGGAGATAGGAGGCATTTGCATATAATCTCTTTGATACGTAACACAATAAACACAGTTTGTGCTGTGCGCACAAATTAATCACAAGGTCAGCCAACTAGTCTTAATCTGTTTTAATATCAGGATTTCATGTGTGGCAGGAGATTCTGAGGGAGATCTCTGTTCATATACCCATAACATGAATATCTTCTCTGGGAATCTTTTAGAATCTATTGAAGAAGTAGAAGGATGGCCTGAGTCAGAGCCATGGCTAGAGGCATTTCAGCTGGGGTGAAGTACTGCAGCTGTTCCTGGAGAAGACAGATGGAATAACTTGTGCTGTGGTGGGCTTTCAGGAGTCCCATTGGTAGCATGTTTTTGGCCTGTGCTAGATAAAAAGCAGACAGTTTGAGGAGTCTCTCATTTCTGCTTCTATATAAAGAGGTGGGATTTCTGATATGTATTAGAAATCCTGCTAGCATTAATTGAAGATATAAACTTTGAGTGTCTAAAAGTGGGAAATTATACATTTATTACTTTTTCATTTGATAGAATAATATAATCAATCAAATATTAAGTAAGTACACTGATGTATGATTAATTTTGAAATCTAAAATGATTTTATTTAGGAATTGAGGATTATTTTCTTCCAAACTTCATTAGATATAATTCATTTAAAAAAAGTGTCTCCTAGAGTGAAATCTTACATAATAATTAGATCCTCATTTCACTAATGAGTAGATATCTTTTATTTATTTGCATATTGGAATACATGTGGCTTCATGAATCTAGTACACACTTTACCCCACAAAAGTTTCTGGAGTAAAATGTCATTAGTTGCACATAGTAGGACAGAGTAAAGAAATTTACTGTTGAGTTTTTGCTTCTGTACTATCAGTTGTTAACCCTTTTTTCACTGGCTCTTGCATGTGATAAATTTTTGACAGACATTTGCTATCGGTAGATAGATAATGTTGTCATGTCATGTCAGAAAGTCCTTCAGGAAACATTTTATCTCCAACTGAAATGCAGAAGTGTGGAAAGGGGCAGTGGCTCCAAAGGCCCAGGAACTTCTACTATCAGGCTAAATGCAAGTACTGTATATAATAACTATATAGAGCCAGTTTGGTCTAATCTAGTGGGTAAAGCATCAGGCTAGAAATTGGAAAACTCTTGAGTTCTAGTCCCTTCTTGGGTGACTTTGGGCCAATCACTCACTCTCAGCCCCACTCACTCATAGGGTTATAGTTGTGGGGAAAATAGGAGGAGGAAGAAATATTATGTATGTTCACTACCTTGAATTGTTCCAGAGCTCCTGTTCCTGCAATCAATGTGGCCAGAAGAAAAAAGTCAAATTAATTTTTTGGGAGTACAAAATATGCCATCTAATTTATGCTAATAAGTAAAAGGGTACTATGATTTAATTTTAGGGAACAGTGCTCTGATAAACGATTGAGATTAATGTTGAAGGCAGTTAAAGCCCTTCATGGCACTGGACCAGAATATCTCCGAGACCGCCTTCTACCGCACGAATCCCAGCGACCAATTAGGTCCCACAGAGTGGGCCTTCTCCGGGTCCCGTCAACTAAACAATGTCGGTTGGCGGGCCCCAGGGGAAGAGCCTTCTCTGTGGCGGCCCCGACTCTCTGGAACCAACTCCCCCCAGAGATTAGAACTGCCCCTACTCTCCCTGCCTTCCGTAAACTTCTTAAAACCCACCTCTGTCGTCAGGCATGGGGGAACTGAAACACCTCCCCCGGGCATGCACATTTTATGTATGGGATGTTTGAGTGTATGCTTGTTAACAAAATGGGGTTCTTTTAAATGTTTTAAATTATATTTGGATTTGTTACAAACTGTTATGTTATGCTGTGAGCCGCCCCGAGTCTGCGGAGACGGGCGGCATACAAATCTAAATAAATAAATAAATAAATAAATAAATAAATAAATAAATAAATAAATAAATAAATAAATAAATAAATCTCATGATTGAAAGGGAGCTACGTTTGTGGAGGCAATTGATCCTGCTTTTTAATGTAAGAATTGTTTTGATTTATAAATCACGATGAGGTATTAAAATGTTGTATTCTGCTGTTATAATAAAAATACGTGTGGATTAGAATCTTTTGTGAGGGATTGAACTAAGGATTTTATTCAGAAGTAAGCATGGTACATAATAAAATCTCTATAATATATTCTCCCAGTGTTAAGGAATAATGTTTTGAGTTCTTCACAGACCATTCTGGTTTTCACTGTCCTGAATTCAATCTAGCCTCGTGTGCAAATTTCATAATTTCATAATACTTGCAATTTATTTTCCTTCCAAATATTGAAATATTGTACTGCATACAATTATGTGTAGTGAGAATATTTGAGTTCTCTTGCTTCAGTCTGCATTAAATTCTACAGCTTGCAAAATATATTCACTTGCTATTAAATCTTAAATGCTTGGGTGGAGCTATACTACTATAGTGGTACCTCTACCTAAGAACACTTCTACTTAATAACTTTTCTAGATAAGAACCGGGTGTTCAAATTTTTTTTGCTTCTTCTTAAGAACCATTTTCTACTTAAGAACCTGAGCCCCTAAAAATTTCCCAGGAAATTTGAGAGCGGAATGAAGGCCCTGCCAGTTTCCTGTCATTCCCCCTGGGTTTCTCTCTCTGGCGCAGTGTATGGGAGGCAGCCTCGCGCTGGGTGTATGGGATGCGTGTGCTCCTCGTCACCTCAGAGTCCCTCTTTTTTTAAAGCCTTACAAGTTTTGGATTTTTTTTATTCCCCTCACCTCACTTTCTTCCTTCGGCAGCGACTGTCCTCCTCTTCTTCTTCCTCCTCTTCCTCCCACCCAAATTCCGAGCTTTTATTTCTTTCCTAATGGGTTTGCACACATTATTTGCTTTTACATTGATTTCTATGGGAAAAATTGCTTCTATTTACAAACTTTTCTACTTAAGAACCTGGTCACAGAACGAATTAAGTTCTTAAGTAGAGTATCACTGTTTTTGTAACAGGTGAAGGAAGATACATGTTTTTAAAATATATGGTCTAGAATAAGATATTTTTCAGCCTTTAACAGTTTGAAAGATAAGATATCAAACCTGGACATAAATAAAGTATTTTGAATAATGGAAGAATGGTTGTAAGTGATCTTCCAGTAAATTATCTTGGAAGAAAGTGAGGATTCTTGTATTAGTTTAGAATAGTATCTATTCTTCTTACGTTTTTCAAAAATAGCAATCTTTTCTAGAGAGGTTAAAAAAGGGTGTTCCCCTATGGCAGAGGGAAGAGGTTATGTTTACACTAAAAGGCTTATATAGATTTTTTGTTCCCTGTTCCATTAACACATTTAACTGCTGGTATCTTAAATGTTGATAGAAACCTGATCTAACGAAGCATAATTTATTTTTGATTCTGTGGCACTCTGGCAGATTGACATGTGTTTGTGGTCACACAATAGTGTCACATTTTCAGCTTTATCAGGAATTTTCAAGGGTTTGAAAACTGCCTCTTTCCAGAGGCACTTTACCAAGTATTTCTCAATGGGAAACTCAATAATAACGAGGGGAGGGGAAATCTACCCTGGAGGACATACTTCATAAATTACTTATTTTTGTCCGTACCATTCATCGCTGGAGGCAGCAGGTCTTTTCCTTTTAGTACAATGAAACCTTGATTTAATAGACCTTCTTACAACAAACATTTAATGTGACAGAGATTTCTGCAGTGATTTACATCGTTTGTGTAATGATATCATTTATATAATTTACATAATGATTTCATTACACAAATTATATAACTTGTCATGATGTGCTACTTTTGAGATGATACTAGTGAATAATGAACCCCCTCAATCTGATTAGTCTGTTAAATGAGTTTCACGGTATTTTCACAGTACTGTGTACAGAAATATCAATTCAGATGACAGGGTGGGTCGAAGGGAATGGGAAGTGAACAGATTTTTGTAGAGCAGGAAATACTGGAGAAGAAAAAGAGGGTACCAAACTCAGATACAATTTTCCGGGTGCAAATATTTCTTTTTGCTCACTATATTTTGAATATTGTGAATGACCCTGAAATTCTAGTTAACGATGATGCATGCTTATAATTATTTATACTTCACTGCTTTACCTTGTAGGGGCAAGTGAAGAGTTTAGGAATATTTCTACTTATTTCTGGAAGGAGTGAAACCAGTCTACCTGATTTTGCTTTTCTTAAAGAGAGGAATATTAAATTAAGAATAAACCACTTTTGAGGAATGGAATAAATCATTGTGTGATTCCTATGTCACAGGATCATGCTTCTAAAAATGCAAAATATTAATTTACAATGGCACATTGTTTCTCATTTTTTAATATTTAAAGCTTAACCCCAATGATTAATATCCATATGGTATGTACATTTGGAGCAATTTATCAGAAGATGAAAAAAAGGCCGAATATTTGTATTTTGTGAAGTTTGGAGAAATCAAAAGTGTCCTCTTTATCTCCAAGAGGCTGAAAGAAAATGGAAGGGCAAATCTTAAGAGCAAAAAACGCTTTTTCTGTAACTCAAGACCAGCAGACAAATGCTATTTACCCTCCTTATCACATGTAAAAATAGTGGCAGACCTATCTTTTGACATCCTCCCTCCCTCCTTGAAGTTGTTCCTACCAAATGGACACTTGGTTGATGCCAAGGAAAGCTTCACAGGCTGTAGAGATATCCTTCAATACTATGACCTACCCCCAATTACATAATCGGTAAATTTGGTCAAGGCATTTCTAAAATTACTTGCATAAATTCTTATGCTAGTTTTCACATTGCATTCTAGCATCAGATTTTACCAGCCCTTGAGTTTTTTAGATTGTAAGATAGTTTGGTTGAACAGAACCATACAAAATCCAGATATATGTTGATAGCTGCAGTTGCATAATTTTAGACTCCAAAATTAGTAGTCTTGTAGGATTCCTACTTTACCCAACATTTGTAGTATTTACTTATTTCAAATCATGAAAGTCTAATTTTGTGCACTTGGGGATGTGTTTGTTCTGAATGGAGCTCAGAACATCCTTTTTAAAGTGTCATTGTTTATTTCAAGGGGAAATGCAGATAAAAGGAGATAAATTCCTGGTTAGGTCACCCGTGTCTCTCAGATGTAAGAACAGGGTCATTAAACATGGCAGTATTGCTTCCTGTTTTGTCCTTTTTGTGCTTAGACTGAAAAAACAATATTTCTCTGTGGTACAAAGAGTAAAGTGCTCTCAACTCATCTTGATCTCCCTTAGCATGTGACCAAATTGTCAGCAGTATAATAGTCACATCGGGTGAACCTTCATATATCTAGAAGATGGTGTTCAAAATATAAATCCCTCTACCCATCTTTATGTATTTTTCAATCTGAGTGAATTAAACATATTGACAGTCTTTTCTTTTCTTCATGGACTTTACGGAACTTTAAGTAGTTAATTTACAACTGCTCCTAGAGGCAAAAAACAATTCTGTGAATAATTGATGAGACATAATTTATTTGATCCTGCGTGATGGGATGGTACCTTTACCATTGCATGTTAACCACTTGGATGCTGTAAAATTCCTTGGAAGTTAATTGTCCCAATTTATTCTGTCATAACAAATAGTTCACACGGCAAATTTCTTTTGTACCTTTGATCAAGCCTACATTGCAAAAACAGTTATTTCATTTAGTATAGCCACTTCTCCCTTGTGTCTGCCACAGCTGGGTTTTTTTATGCTTAAATAGAAGAAGCCTGTTATCTAGACCAGTGATGGTGAACCTATGGCATGGGTGCAGAGCCATATTGCCTGGCACGTGAGTAATTTAATTTAATTTAATTTAATTTAATTTTTTAATTTATTAGATTTGTATGCCGCCCGTCTCCGTAGACTCGGGGCGGCTAACAACAATAATGAAATAACATATAACAAATCTAATATTTAAAATAATTAAAAGACCCTTATTTAAAAACCCGAACATACACACAAACATATCATGCATAAATTGTATAGGCCTAGGGGGAAGGGAATATCTCAATTCCCCCATGCCTGACGACAGAGGTGGGTTTTAAGAAGCTTACGAAAGGCGAGGAGGGTGGGGGCAATTCTGATCTCTGGAGGGAGTTGGTTCCAGAGGGTCGGGGCCGCCACAGAGAAGGCTCTTCCCCTGGGTCCCGCCAAACGACATTGTTTAGTCAACGGGACCCAGAGAAGGCCAACTCTGTGGGATCTAACTGGTCGCTGGGATTCGTGCGGCAGAAGGTGGTCCCGGAGATATTCTGGTCCGATGCCATGAAGGGCTTTATAGGTCATTACCAACACTTTGAATTGAGACTGGAAACTGATCGGCAACCAGTGCAGACTGTGGAGTGTTGGTGTAACATGGGCGTACTTAGGGAAGCCCATGATTGCTCTCGCAGCTGCATTCTGCACGATCTGGAGTTTCCAAACACTTTTCAGAGGTAGCCCCATGTAGAGAGCGTTAAAGTAGTCGAGCCTCGAGGTGATGAGGGCATGAGTGACTGTGAGCAGTGACTCCCGGTCCAAATAGGGCCGCAACTGGTGCACCAGGCGAACCTGGGCAAACGCCCCCCTCGCCACAGCTGAAAGATGTTTCTCTAATGTGAGCTGTGGATCGAGGCGGACACCCAAGTTGCGGACCCTCTCTGAGGGGGTTAGTGATCCCTCCCCCAGGGTAATGGATGGACAGATGGAATTGTCCTTGGGAGGCAAAACCCACAGCCACTCCGTCTTGTCTGGGTTGAGTTTGAGTCTGTTGACACCCATCCAGACTCCAACAGCCTCCAAGCACTGGCACATCACTTCCACTGCTTCGATGACATTGCTCTAGCTCAACTCCAGCACTCATGCATGCACCAGCAAGCTGATATTTGGTTCGCACAGAGGCTCTGGGAGGGCATTTTCAGCTTCTGGAGGGCCCACCAGAAGTTGGGAAATGGACTGTTTCTGGCCTCCAAGGGGCCTCGGGGGGAGGGAGGGAGGGGAGGCAATTTTCGGCATTGAATTATGGGTGTGGGCACTCATGTAGGTGCGATAGTGTGCACCCGAGGGAAAAAAAGGTTTGCCGTCACTGATCTGGACTGTTAAGAGCAACCCTAGTTCATGTGTATGGGTGTATCTTGTATTTCTCTAAGGCAGTGTTTTTCAACTTTGACAATTTTAAGATGTGTGGACTTCAACTCCCATAATTCTCCAGCTAGCTATATTCACTAAGGAATTCTGAGATTTGAAGTCCACACATCTTAAAATTACCGGTTGAGTAACACTGATAATATTGAAATACAAGTTAGCCCTGCACACATTTTCTGTGACTGCTCTTAGGTGTTTAGATTAGAAGCTGCTTCCATTTAAGCATAAAAACGACAATAAGCTTCAAAAGGGGATATTCACTAAGAATGACTGTGTGAGTGAGATGGACAGTATATAATTTGACAAACAAAGAAAATACTAAAAGTTGCCAAGGTTAAGTAGATCTGCATGGTTTTATTTGATTGCCAAGAATATTGTAGTATCATCATGTTCTTTCTTTCAACAACTCATTTTTGCAACAAAAATGATTTTTTGGGAGCACGATGTCTTTTACAGAATAGTCTGAAACCCAGTTCCAGCTGCAAGTAAACTCAGCACATTTGAATATTTTTAAAAATCCAATTAGAAACAAAAAAAAATCTCTGAATAGATTTATGGAATCTTTGAAATCAGTCTTTAGAATAAAGGGTCATGTTAGGTTTTCCTCTGTTAAAGAGTATTTGGAATCATTGGTGTAAAGTTCCACCTTCTGCCTTCTTTTTAACTCTATTGTTATTCTAATTTTTATATTCATTTTCTGATTTGCAAAAAAAGAAAGCACTAGTATTTTAAATTGACAGTTCAGTGTTAATGAAGATGTAAATATACATGTAGCTAAAAGAAGTTGGATTTGGCAAGATCTCCTAGCAGTTAGAACAATCAGTTTATACATCATAACTATTTTTGAAGATATTCCCCACAGAATTATTCTATTTGTAGCAGATAAGGATTTTGTGCTATGATGGAAATCTTAAAAGTGGTTGCTTAGAGTGCTGTAATAATAACCTGTGCTTAAGCATCACAATTGCCAGAATGACCTGCAGCAAGCTTAGGATAGAAATCTTGTTTGCCCAGGATCCCAGAATAAATAGGAATGGTTGCTGGAGCAACATAGTATTCTCAATGAAGTGTCAAAGGTGCAGGCAAAACAGTCCATGGAAAATAGTAACTAAAATAGCAAACATCTTCAGAAATCACACATTTGATCTTCAGTTATGTCAGAATTTTTTATATTGCTTTCCATTTAATTGTTAAAAGTTCTCTGGAGGACTGTAGGAAACAAGAAAGGAAAGTGAAAAATTACTTGAAAATAAATCTCTGTGAAATTAATATCTGACTATAAGAAATTATCCATTGAACTTTCATTTATAATATTTATTGACATTTAGTGGGAGAATCAATGAGTAGAATAGATTGGATCTAAATTTAACACGATACATTTTTGTCCTTGATTAAAATGCATGCTTGTTATGATGGAGTGTTTGTCAGATAAAATGCTCTGCTTTAGGGAGCTCTGTAAATTGGCCCAGCAGCTTCCCAATATTATATACATACTTATTTTTGTCTCATATTGTCATCTTGTTTTCCTGACACTCCATTGGGTATATATTTGTAGTTCTTCCTCTGTCTTCCAACATGCTGTGAGTGACACTTGTAATTTTTTTAAAAAATACAAAAATATATAAATGTAATGCACTGGATTTACACCTACCGTGTTTCTCCCAAAAAGAAGGCTGGGTCTTATTTTCTCTGACCCCGGAAAAAATGGCTGGGCCTTCTTTTTGGAGGTTCTAATGATGGATTCACCTCACAGCAGTGGTACTGACAACTCCACCCACAAGAGCTCACTGCTGGCCCATTTCTGCAGCTACTTGCTGCCACTCACACACATCACCCCGACCTTCATTTCACCTTCAGATGCATTCTGGCAGTCATCTGAAGATGAAACGGAGGCTGGGGCAAGGCAGGTGTCAGGGTATGTGAGGCTTGGGAAGTAGGGCAGCTCCACCCTACAGATCCCCACCGTAGCTTACTTTTTATCTGTGTGCCTCGCCTCACCCCCTGCATCCCGTAGTGGGTGTGGTCTTAATTAGGGCTAATTTTGTGGGTGGGGCTTAATTTGCATGCACTCAGAAACATGATAGGGCTTCTTTTCAAGGTGGGTCATCTTTTGGGAGAAACGGTATCAAGAATATGAGCTTGCTCTAATAGCTCTAGGCTAAATGGTTCCTGTATATGATGCCAAA
This sequence comes from Erythrolamprus reginae, assembly GCF_031021105.1. Classification (NCBI taxonomy): domain Eukaryota; kingdom Metazoa; phylum Chordata; class Lepidosauria; order Squamata; family Dipsadidae; genus Erythrolamprus; species Erythrolamprus reginae. The sequence continues at coordinate 194,603,610 of NC_091950.1, forward strand.
TTTAAGAGATCATACTTAACAATTCTATGAAGATGTGCTAAGTACTAATTTGCCTCTCGGTTAATATGGCAAGAGTAAAAAAAATGCCCTTTGAATTGAAGTAGCCTCACACCCAGGATTACATATATTTGGGATATGCTACCTTAAAGAATAATCACTTTTTTCTTTCATTTGCTTATGTGCCTGCCATCCTTTTATGCTAAACCAATTGTGTGGCCAAATGATTTCCCAGAATGAGTTGCAGATTCTTGATAATTTGTAAGACTGCAATCATCCTTGTAATATGTAGCAGGAAATCTGTCAACGCAGAACACACTGGCTCTGAAAGCCATTACAAAATCATTCTCATTGTTTTCAGTGCTAGAAAGCCTTTTCTTGTCAAGAAAATCAGAGTTTTTGCTTCTGAAACATTTCTAAGATCCAGTGATGTACAGGGCAGTGCAATGTTTGCTAGATAGCCAGCAACACGAATTAAAATTACATCTTTAAATTATAGAAGTGAAAAAACTACACACATTTGACTGTATAAGTTCTTTCAGAATAAATATAAAAAGTTGAAAATTATCTCTTCACTATAGTATTTAGCTTTGATAAGGAGCGTGCAGAAGGGCCTTCAGTTATCAAGGACATGCAGAGAGGAAAATGTGGGGTTCTAGCAGATACCCAGGAGTTATGAGTAATTATTCAGTCATACAAAACAAATACAGTTTATTTGTTTATAAAGTTTATAAAATAATATTTACATTTAAAAATAACACAGTCAAGTTAAACAGTCCGGTTATACACCAATTCAAATCAGTCAATATCTCTCTATGCAATAATAATGTTACCAGCCAATCTTTGTCTTACATATCAGACATATATTACAACTTACAAATATATCAAACTGTTATAGAACTCACAGAACTTACTATATCAGTAACAGTGAATCAGCAGAAAGAACAGAAAGAGCAGAGAGAGAATAATACTTTCTGGCTCCCTCTTATGGTAATTTGCAACACTACCTCTTAAAACTATAGTACTTCAATACATAAAAGCATCCATAGCTTGTTTATATATTGCAAACCCAACTGTTTTGTACATAGTACTAATAAACAGTGGCATTTCAATAGCATGCCGGGCAGCATTGCAAAAGGTGACAAGAATTAAAAGGCAGGAGGAAAACTGAATTAAATTATTCCAATTACATTACTCTTCAAGGTGCTGTATTGTAACGCAAATGCACAATAAACAGAAAAAGAAGCCTCGTCCATTCATGTAATATTATACAATTCAATTATTAATATTTAGGGGAAAAAGGCATGCAAACTGATCTATGCAGTTCACAATTCTAAAAGACCACTGAAGGTATTCCTAATGTTAAAATCTCCGTTATAACATAGAGACTTTGAATACTTGATTATTATTTTCCTTCCACGTTTAAAGTACTTTAAAGAATATATAAGCAAAAAAAGGAGAACTTTCTCTCATACATATTTTTTTACTTGTGATTACGATATGGGAGGTGGTTGGCCAAAACTGAAGACATTTGGTGGACAATTGAATCTGAGGAGCACAAGGAGAACCTGCCGTTTGCCTGATAACTGAAATTCCCCAAGGCAACCTTGCAGATTGCTAGTTATATAAAAGAAGCCTTTAATTTTAGTTTTGTTTAGAAATTGTGCAAAATACCCCAGCATTTTAAATCCACTGATGTGGCAATTTTTAACCTAGTGTGCAAATTTCATTCTTGTTGGGCAGAAGAACTTTTAAGTGAGTGATAGAATATATGTTCATTATACAAAAAATGCCCTAGGATTGAATTGAATGGATTGGGAGGGGTGGGAATTTTCTGCCTGAAATGATGGTGAACATTATTCTGCCCATCAGAATAAACAATCCCTTCAACCTGGAAGCTCCTCGGTGCTCCTGACTGATGCTTGATAGTTCAGTGTAAGGCATGCTAACTTTTAGTGGTGTATTTATCACTGTGGGAACAGAATCCAAGATTCACTTTAAGCAGTGAAGCAAACATAAATGTTCTGATCTAGGCTTCCTCATAAACAATAAAGCACAAACAGAGAACTCAAAACATATTTTTATTTTAACGGCTGTGAATTATATTCATTCCCAGCTGTAATAAGTGTCAAACAATGTTAATGAGTCTGACAGAAGTCTTTCAGAAGAAGGCTGACATCACCAACCTTTATCTCCCTTGACACGCTGCCAAAGACCTAATTGCAAGACCAAACAGAAACATGAAGTTGGAACCGAAATGCAGAGACAGGAATTGAACAGAGTTGCTTCCTGCAATGAGCACATCCGTTTGCTTCACTTATATAGCTTATGGGAGGGGCCAATCATTTCCAAGTCTTATTCCCAAGTAGTCCTTTTCCTCTTCTTGCCTTCTGGAAGCTCTGTGAATGCATGCATGGTGGACAGGCTCCCCCTGTTCCTCTGCCTCACTCATGTTCCACCTCTGGAGTCAGCACAGACTTCCCAGATGGCCCAGGCTCTATCTCTGCCTCTGGCACCAAGCCTTCTCCATACTCCAGGCCTGGCCAATGTTCCTCCCCAACCTTCTCGCCTTCTGACTCTGCTACCAGCTCTGCAGGCTGCTAGTGGACCACAGCACTAAAATCGAGATAAATGTGCTTTATATCATCATCATTGACCTTAGCTGATTCATATAGATATATAATTATAGGTTAAAATGTAGAAAGGTATTTTAAAGGGTAAGAATAAATATTCTATTTGTGAATCTCTCTATGAAACTCTTAAGACTGCCGTAGTCTATAAAGCTGACAGTTTCACTGAAATTAATGCCCCGAGTTTACTTGTGCTGATCAGTCATGTTTTCTTTCCTGTCTACCTTTAGTATTAAGTTACAATCCGTTGCTAATACTTAAAAGGAATATGGATTGTTTGCATGATTGGGTAATGCTTATTGTAATGAATTAAGCTGGTGATGCAAGAACTAATATTTCCACCACAAGAGAAAACTGCTATGTGTACATAGATCAGGTATCTCTTGGGCCAGCAAAGTCCCTGGACTTGGAAAGGTAGAACGAAGATATCTAGCTTTTAAATCCTGGAGCATAGACCTAGAGCTTTATTTTTTGCAGTAGATACTGTGTTTCCCCCAAAATAAGATCCTGATTTTTATTTTTGGAATCCTGAAATAAACACTTTCCCTTATTGCAATGCACTCAAAAGCCCTATTGGGCTTATTATCAGGAGATTTCTTATTTTGGGGGAAACAGGGTAGATCCCATGCATATATTGCTTCATTTTTTTCAGGCCTTTCTATTTCAGGTCAGTGTATATTCTGGATAAGCAGTATTTTTCAATCTTAGTAATGTTAAGATGTGTGGGCCTCAACTTCCAGAATTCCCCTGTCAGCCAGCCGGGCTAGAGAATTCTGGGAGTTGAAGTCCATATATTTAAAAGTTTCCAAGTTTGGGAAACACTGGTCTAGAGAGTAAAGATTTCCTGCTTCCTGTGGGAAGCTTAATCGCTTATATGAGTGTTATGTTGTAGCTGATCCAGCCCAAAAACAATCTAGTTGAAAGCATTCTCTTTCCCCATCAGCAGAAAGAAAACTCTCCCAACAGCAGAAAAATCAGCTCCTAACTAACAGGATGTTTTTGGAAAACAGCAAGAGACAGAAGACCAACTTGTATGTAGCATGGATTGATTACAAGAAGGAATTTAGCTCTCTGCTACATGATTGGATAACAAAATTCCTAGAAATAACAAGAGGCAGTAGAAACATCAGAAGCTTTGTGCAAAAAGATTGGTGACACAATGGAAGTTACAGTTGCTGGTCAATGGGGATAGAATGGGAGAGGTTAATATTGAGAGGAATTTTCCAAGGAAACTTACTACTGTTCGTCATTGCACTGATTCTTCTCTCAACAATACTGAATAACTCATATGTTGTAATGGTGTTTGGATTGAACAAATGTGTCACCCTCATCATCGACAGGTGAAAAATAGTGAAAACTGAGGGAATCAAAATAGCCTATCAAAATAACATTAAGAGGCTGGATGAAGATGATCACTATAAATACCTGGGCATCCTTCAGTGACAACACCAAGCATACTGAAGTCAAGAAAAAGGTTAGAAATGTATACATCAAGAGAGTGAAGAAGATCTTAAAGTCCAAACTCATTAAGGAAATATTTATCAAGGCAATCACAGTCATTGGATACACAGCTGGAATAGTGGACTGGATTAAAGCAGAACTAAAGGCCTGGATAAGAAGACCAGAAAAATAATGACACCCTTCATCCATGCAGCCACATTGATTATTTAGCAAGGAAAAAGGGTGGGCATGGAATATTGTAAGTACATCAGATGGTTTAAGAAGAAAAAAGGACACTGGAAGGGTATCTGAAGGATAGTGAATAAGATGCACTGAAGCTAGTATATCAAGCAAGGCCTACTGAGTACTGGAGAGACCAAACTGGCCTATAAAAAGCACCAAATGAAGAACAGAAAAGAGACATGGAAAATCAAAGTATTACATGGCCAGTGCATTAAAAGGAAAAAAAAGAGTAGGGAAAGCAATTAATAAGAAAATTTAGCAGTGGCTAAGGTTGAAGTTGAAGAAAGAGACAGAGGAGCTAATTTTGGCTGCGCAAGACCAAGCCTTAAGAACAAACGCATACAAAGCAAGCATTGAGAAGACAGCAACAGATAGCAAATGTTGTCTCTGCAAAGAAGCTGAAGAAACCAGTGGACCATCTGGTTGGCTACTGCTGGAAGATCCTACAGACTGATTACAAACAATGGCATGACAAATTATCAACAATGGTGCATTGAAAGATCTTTAAGAAATACTGTTTGGCTGCAAGGAAGAACTCATGGGTCCATAATAGAATAATAGAAAATGTAGAAGCTGGAGTGCTCTAGGACTTTAGTATCCAAACAGACTAGCACCTGCCATAACAGCCCAAACAATTGTCAATGAGAAAGACAAAAAAGTGTGGACATGGCAATACCTGGAGATGGCAGAATAGAACAGAAGGAATGAGAAGATAATAAAATGGAGAGATAGAATGACTCTGGCAAAAAAAGAAGCAAAGATAGTACCAATAGTAATAAGCGATTTGGATGCAATCCCAAAACAACTGGAGCATTACTTGAACACCATCAATCAATTGCTTTACTGGGAACGTCTTACTTATATCCTGCGATAATACCTCTAACACCAACCAATTTCCATATCCGCCTATCCCATGTCCTTGTGAAGGACTCAATAGCTGGACAAAAATGACAATTCCACCCTAAACATCTAGTTGACTGTGCGAAAAACAATAATTTTCTTTCTTTATTTCCTCTTCCAGTTCACTTAGTTTTGCTCTGGTCCATTTAATCTTTTCAATTAAGCGATTTGGGTTCATACCTCTATTCCAAAATATGATTGCAGATGTTGCATTATGAGTATTATTAGACTTCAGACTAAAATATGCAGAGAATTTTTTCCCCTTGGCTGTTTCTATTACTGTAATGGAAAATGGCTTTCTGAGCCAGGATCTTTTAGCCATGTTTTGGATGCTTTGTCATTCTGTATGCAAACTAAGTGCATTCGTGAGTCACTGCCTCCTTGCAGATAGAGTAAAAGGGCTGAAAACAAACCAATATCTTACACAATTTTTTCCTTATTCTGACTCATTCTAATCTATCTCACTGACAAGAATTATGGGTTGCAGTTTTGAAAATGTTGTTAGTTTCTTTGGAGAAGTATTCCTTAATGAGTTCCTGAATCAGAGTTTTATACTGATACTATTTGTTCCATAGAATTATAGTTTGTTATTTGAAAACCTTATTGTCACAGTAATATTTCTGGTGGTTTGTATTTTAATACTGTATTTGAATTCACATTTGGAGCTTCTGCTTACAAGATACAGCTAGTACAGGATGCATTCAAAAAGTAATGCAATTATTTTTTTAAAAGTAATTTATTAAACAGATTTGCACAAACACTTAAAATTCTTCAAAGTACTGTCCTTGGGCCTCTACACATTTTTTCCAGCAACTCTGCCATGACTGGTACATGCCCTGGAAGGCGTCTTTGGGGACCTCTCGCAAGGTCTTTGTCATGGCTGATTGGATCTCTTCTATGGACGAAAAGCGCACTTTGCCACAATGCGCTACGAGTCCATGAGTTTCTGGCCAAACACCAGGTGCCAATGCTGCCCCCCTATAGTCCTGACGTTGTCCCAGCAGACTTCTTTTTGTTCCCAGCCTTGAAAGGAACCCGTTTTTCATCCATAGAAGAGATCCAATCAGCCATGACAAAGACCTTGCGAGAGGTCCCCAAAGACGCCTTCCAGGGCGTGTACCAGTCATGGCAGAGTCGCTGGAAAAAATGTGTAGAGGCCCAAGGACAGTACAGTGATACCTTGTTTTACAAACTTAATTGGTTCCGGAACGAGGTTCTTAAGGTGAAAAGTTTGTAAGATGAAACAATGTTTCCCATAGGAATCAATGAAAAAGCAATTAATGCGTGCAAGCCCAAAATTCACCCCTTTTGCCAGCCGGAGCACCAATTTTTGTGCTGCTGGGATTCCCCTGAGGGTCCCCTCCATGGGAAACCCCACCTCTGGACTTCTGTGTTTTTGCGATGCTGCAGGGGACTCCCAGCAGGGGAATCCCAGCATCACAAAAACGAGCGCTTCGCTGGCAACGGAAGTCCGGAGGTGGGGTTTCCCAGTGAAGGGACCATCAGTGAAATCGCAGCATCGCAAAAACACGGAAGTCCTTGAAACCCCACCTCCAGACTTCTGTGTTTTTGCGATTCTCCTGCAGCATCACAAAAACACCAAAGTCCGGAGGTGGGGTTTCCCATGGAGGGGAGCCTCAGAGGAATCCCAGCAGTGCAAAAACGGGTGCTTCACTGGCAATGGAAGTCCAGAGGCGGGGCATCCCAGTGGTGGCGGTGGGTTTGTAAGGTGAAAATAGTTTGTAAGAAGAGGCAAAAAAATCTTAAACCCCGGGTTTGTATCTCGAAAAGTTTGTAAGACGAGACGTTTGTAAGACGAGGTATCACTGTACTTTGAAGAATTTTAAATGTTTGTGCAAATCTGTTCAATAAATTACTTTTTTAAAAAAAATTGCATTACTTTTGGAATGCACCCTGTATACTATTTTAGCACAGGGGTACTTACTGAAATTTATATATTTTACATTAAAAATTCTATCTTACTAGTCCATATATGACATTCAGCACAGCTAGCAGTGACTAAAAATGCAAAATTAATGGAAAAGAAGGTACGAAAAGGTTAATTAAGTAAGGGCAGGAAACATGTTTAACATTCATATTGCCTGTATAAATGAATGCCTTCTTCATGTTTCATCTAGCTGGTAAAAGATCACCAAAAATGCTAAAATGATTTCTATATTTAGTTGCAGCCATTAGAATAGGATATGATGGGTCAGAATATCCATTTCTTTGCCACAAGTTAAACCTACTTTTTTAAAAAAACGTGGGTCATTTAACTCCGGATGCTGAATTCTGAGTTATTTTTCCTGAGGTTGGAATAAATATTCATTATAATATTATCAGATATTGATAATGTGAAATAGGCAGTCCAGTTCACTATTATAGTTGCTATAAAAGGAAGTTTGTGGTAGCTAAATATGTATACTCTAAAGGTCAAAGAATGCGCAGAACAAAAGAAGCTGCCAAACGTTCAGTCATATTCTGCCAGATTCGGTTGCAGAGCACAAAGCAAGGATTCAAAGGGTTAAAAGCAGGTGATTGTCAGAAAAAAATAATTGCAAGTGATCTAGTTCACATAGAAAAGGTAGGACAAAGTTGTCTGTCATTATTTACAGGTAGCGCTCATTTAATGATAAGGACCAGAAACTCAACCATTAAGTGACGTAGCTGTGAAATGAAATCGCAAGCTTGCTTATGTTATTACTTCAGCATTCGTTTGCTTTACAGACCTGATAAAGTTGTAAATGAAAGGAATGGTCATAAAGTTATTTTTTCATCAGTGTTGTAATTGCTAAAGAAGGCAGTCACTAAATGAGGACTACCTGTTTTTTATTGAATTTAGAGGCCACCCAATTCTAGATGATTCTAGGCATCTTACATTTTAAAAAATAAAGAGGTATAAGATAAAGAATATACTTGTCTGGGGGGAATAAACTCTGAGATACTGAGCAGAGTGCATCAAAGCCTAATAAATTCAAACTCTGACCATTATTATTATTATTATTATTATTATTATTATTAATATTATTAATATTAATATTATTAATATTACTATTATTATTCCTTCTCTCCCTTGAGAAGAGTGGAACATGTTTGGTTCAAAGCCAATATGTTTGGTTCAAAGCCAAGAATACAGTTCCCAGGGATCTGGAATTAGAGATTTAGTATATATAGAGCAATATAAGAATTGGTGGAAGCTTGATGTAATTTATTTTTTTATTTTATTTTACGAAAAATATTCTAAACTCTTTTTTTTTAATGTTGTTACTCAATTATTCTGCTTTTATATACACATGTACTGTATATGTATTTCTGGTTTAGACAGCAGCTGTGGAGATAAAAACCAAACACTTCAATTGCTCTTTTTTCCCCTTGCTCTTTGAATTTCAACTCTTGTTCATGTCCTTAACCTTGATATACATAATAAAGATGAGCATTTCTTACTGACTCACGCCACTTATTCTGAACAGATTATAATGTCATATGGTTTCTCTGCTCCTGTTAAGCTACAAAAAGGAATGCAAAGGCAGGAGGCATGTCACTTTCCACGTTCTGAGTAAATCTATGCAGAGAGAAAGAATAAAGTAGATAGTAGCATTTATCGAGTAAGCTGTCCTGAGCAATTGTTGAGAGCATGCAGGTCTTTTATGGGAATCAGGTGGCCCACTGCATTACAACTGTCTGCATGGCTGTGTCTTACATTAGTTATCACTAGACATACCATTCCTTGGCTGCAAAGTCAGAAACAACTAGTTTTCTATACAAATAATCTTCAAGTTGCGATAGTAATTGGGACCAGAATTTCTGTCCCTAAGTAATGCAGTTGTAAAGTGGAATATCATGTGAACATGTCACTTAGTGATGAAAATCCTGGCACTCCTCATTGCTGTCATTAACTAAATTAGTCAAGGCCATTTGAGGGTTGGTCTCTCCCTGCCCCAAACCTTGCTTCTTCCCAGTTAGGACACTGCCTCCCCTTCAACTTCTTCCAATGACTTACTCCCCACCCTCACCTGATCTCTGCCCTTCTGACCACCTTGGGGTAAAGGTGCAGCTGTCCCAAGAAGCCCCAACATGGTCCAACAGCATGGCACAAAGTTGCAGTTACCCCAGGAAGCTGCAGCTGCCCCAACCCAATCCCAGCTGCAATTGCCCACACTACCCTACACTCCAAGAACTCTGCAACCTTGGCTGACTTTTACTATCTTCTTGTTCCTGCTGTTTACAACACATGCCTGACCTGGCCCTTCATTTATTTATTTATTATTTATTTATTATTTGGATTTGTATGCCGCCCCTCTCCGAAGGCTCGGGGCGGCTCACAACAAGTGAAACAAATCATAATAATCCAATTAATTAAAATATTTAAAGATTTAAAAAACCACATATACTAACAGACACACACACAAGCATACCATGTATAAATTAAACGTGCCCAGGGGGAGATGTTTAATTTCCCCATGCCTGACGGCAAAGGTGGGTCTTAAGGAGTTTACGGAAGGCAGGAAGAGTAGGGGCAGTTCTAATCTCCGGGGGGAGTTGGTTCCAGAGAGCCGGTGCCGCCACAGAGAAGGCTCTTCCCCTGGGGCCCGCCAACCGACATTGTTTAGTTGACGGGACCCGGAGAAGGCCCACTCTGTGGGACCTAATCGGTCGCTGGGATTCGTGGGGTCGCTGGCGGTCTCGGAGATATTCATGGAACAGTTGATGGTTGTATGGGATCAGTTTCCCCTGGTCTTGTGAGGAACCTGCCACGCATGAGCTGGAGTAGAAGGAATCTTGTGTGGCCATCAGCTGTTTTGTGAAGGGCTGGGCTAGATGTGCTTGGTCAGCAGTGGGGGAGGCAAGAAGATAACAGGTCATTTAGAGTGGCAGGGACTGTGAAGTACAGGGGGTCAGAAGGGCATAGATGGGCGAGAAATTGCCTGGAGGGGAGAGTGGAAGTGCAGAGAGGCTGCCAATGGCTCAAATTTTGATCACATGACTATGGGGATGCTACAATTGATTTTTAGGTTCAGGGACCATTTGTAAGTCCTTTCAGGACTATTGTAACATTGAATGGTCACTGAATGAATGCTTGTTACATGAGAACTACCTGTATTTTCTTGGTTGCCATCTAGTTGTTACACACCTATTATTGTGTTCAGATTACTCCTGAAATAAACCATGGTAAATTCTATAAGCTTATAATGAACCTGGATGGCGCTATTATTAATTATGCCAATTATTTAATTTTTACGGAGATGCAGAGTCCCATCTCCCTGCCTGTTCATAATTTCATATGAAAATTCACCTGCAGAATAGCTTTTCCATGCCAGTATCCTTTTGTAGAAGATCAGAAATCATAATGATGAAATCTTTTTGTACTACACAAAACTACTATACAACAAGACACTGATGCACACATGCATACACCTCATCTCAATCTATTGTATGGTATTTCTGTTGTGGGGGGAGGGTAGAATGTAGCTCATGGGATATAAATCAAATTAGATCAGATCAATCAATCAATCAATCATCTGCATAGTCTCTGCATATTTTAAAAGCTGTATGAGGTTTGTAATCTTTGCCTCTTGAGTTGCACTGAGAATTACAGTACTGTATGTCATATGTCTTATCGTTTTCTTGCAGGAGAAATCAAATTAGAAATACAAAACAGGTCTGGATTTTTTAAAAGGGCAAGACTCAGAGCGCATCCATTTCTATTGGTGAATTAGCTGTAATTATCATAGAAATTGTCTTTTTAGATTTTATAGTGCTGTAATGACAACTATTTTATCTAGGCCCTTTTTATGACTTAATATGGTATTTTCTTAACACTTTTGAGACAGTGTTAAAGCATTCAAAGGTTTTTCCTTCAAAAATACTTGAGTGTGTACCCACTAGTGTTTTCTCTGACACAAATCTGGAAGAGAGCGAGAAACTGTTGGCATGCTGTTAAAAAGCTTGCATTAGGAAAGAAATGTTTTGCACTGAAAAGATACTGTATGTGGTCTATAATTAAAGCGTTATCTCTGTTTGGAAACTTAAATTATTATGGATGCCACAGACTTCCAGAAAGCTAGTGTCAGACAAGACATACCATACCAAACCGGCAACTGACGATTAAAAAAAGAAATAAAGACCTGTTTGACCTGCAGTTGACGCTAAAACAAATAGGCATTCTATTTTAATGATGTAGCTTTTATTTGTGTGTCCATTGTAATAAGCAAGCAGCAATCTAGAATAGGAACTTTTAATCAAATTGTTGGATAGTTCCATACTAATAAATAATACAGATAGTCCTTAACTTGCAATACTTCTTTTAGTGACCATTCAAAGTTACAGCGGCACGGGAAAAAAGTGACTTATGACTGTTTTTCACACTTACAACCATGGTCATGTGATCAAAATTCAGATGCTTGGCAACTGACTTCATATTCATGATGCTTTCAGTGTCCTGAGATTACCTGATCACTTTGCGATCTTCTGACAAGCAAAGTTAATGAGGATGATGGATTTACTTAACATTCATGTTACTAATTTAACAACTACAATGATTCACTTCACAACTGTGGCAAAAAAGGTGGTAAAATGGGACAAAATTAAATTAACTTAACAAATGTCTCATGTAACAACATAAAATTTGTGGTTGTATCTTGAGGATTACCAGTGCTAGTAATTTATACAACTTTTCTTTGGAAAGCTATGCATGGTGATACTAATTCATCATAGACTTATGAATATAGGTTCAGCAGGATATTATTTACTGGAGATTAATCCGGTATTAAAGATTATATGTGGGTGTAATCTTCACTCTCATTTGTGGATGTTAAGGCCAACTTACTACTCAGTTCTTTTTCCTCTATTGCCAGTGGTTCTCAACCTGGGGATCTGGACCCCTTTGGGGGGGTCGAACGATTGTTTCACAGGCGTCGCCTAAGACTATGGGAAAAGACAAATTTCCCATGGTGTTAGGAACTAAAGCTTCTATTCTGGCACCTTGGAACATGTTTTTACAATCTGACCAATCAGACATTTACAGTGGGGGTGTCCCTCTGACCTTTCTGCCAATCAGCTTAAAGCTCTGTTGGGAGAATTGGCGCTAGACTTACGGTTGGGAGACACCACAACATGAGGAACTGTATTAAAGGGTCGCGGCGTTAGAAAGGTTGAGAACCACTGTGTCTACTCCAATAGTCATTTCAACTCTGTCTGTCTCTGTTAGACTTTTGGGATGTTCAGCCCAGGAGTATGGTGTGAAGAGGCTTCTTGACATTTCATAGCTCTGGGTTGCTTTTTTCCTTTTCTTTTTTCTTTGCAGCTGTAGTCTGGCCTAGGAGCGTGGCACAAAGAAGAGTTTTGGTGTGCTGTGGCTCTGGGGCTGTTATTTTCTTTTTTGGAGCACTAAGCCAACACCAGCTTGGCCCAGTAACCAGACTGGGCATGCTTTGTCAGCAGTGGGGGAAAGAATACAGTAAAGCTCAGCTTAGGCCAGTGATGGCGAACCTATGACACGCGTGTCAGCACTGACACGTGTAGCCATTTTCAGTGACACGCGGCTGCCGGCATGCTGATGCAGCCGCTTTCGGAGAGTTACGTTTCATCCTCGGCTCCTACATGGCCAGGTGCAGTAGCCGAGGATAAAAAAATTGCTGTAGTGCAGACTGTAGAGAGAGTGACTCTGTGCCGGAGGTCTGTAGGCCAGAACAGCAGAGCTCCAGCACAGAGCGTCTAGGCCTGGGACTTCCGGTAGGCCGAACATCCGGCTGGCGCAGCAGGGAGCAGCGGAACGCTGCTGGGGACACATATCTGAGGTCCTGTGATCGCTGTCTGGAGGCCCTGTGATCGCTGTCTGGAGGTCCTGTGATCGCTGTCTGGAGGCCCTGTGATCGCTGTCTGGAGGTCATTACTGAGATAAGTGAGGGGGAGGCTGGAAGAGGCCTGTGCTACGGGTGCCGTTTCCCGCCATTAATTTACATATTTAAACTATAAATATCACAAAATTATGTTTTTTTTCTCAAGGTGACACACCACCCAAGTTATGCTTGTTTTTTTGGCGAATTTTGACACACCAAGCTCAAAATGTTGCCCATCACTGGCTTAGGCGGTAGATTGCAGGGCAGTATAGAGCTAAAAGTGCATAGATGGAGAAGAAAGATGGCTGGAGGGAGTTGAAGCTCCCCTCTGGTCATAAATTCAGGGAGGCTGCCAAGCACTTAAATTGTGATCATGTGGGTGATACTGCAACAAGTGTAACTTGTTGTTCAGTGCTGCTGTACCTTTGGTCCCTGAACAAATGGTCATAAATTGAGGACTACCTGTAAAAATTTAAGTCCCCTCATCTACTAGTTCCTGTTTTGATAATCTTTTTGCATGAATTTTGTTTTCCCAACGGCTTAAAAAACATTGCTAAAAATAAAACTGTTTGGGGAAAACCAATTTTTGTTCTGTTGATTTTTCCACAACTATGAACAAAATTAAACCTTTAGGTACTCACTGATAAATTTAGAACTGTATTCTCAAAATATCCAGTTTACTCTCACTTATGACGTGAAGCAATGCAGGGTAGATTGGGAATTAACATTGTGGAAGAATTAACTTAGTATTAAAAACATGTCTGAAAGTGGCCTTGAAAAGTAGAAATAGAATTATTCTTGTAGCCCTTTGGGGTATGCTGAACTATTTATTACAACTGAAGCCACAATGTCTGATGACTAATACTTGACTCAGCCATCATTTTTTAATGAATTTATTCTGTTTGTAAAAATAAAATACATTGAAGGACACTAGTTTCAAAGGATAATAAAATTTATAGGATAATGCAGTATCAGTTTTATGTGCTATATTCAATGTTCATTAGTAATTTTAATGTTTATTCAGTCATGATTCTGATGATAAGAAAGAACTGCTTCCAGTAATTGGGATCACTTTCATATACTGTTAAACTCAACAATACAACACCTGCAGATTTCAGTGCTCCTTAATGACATTCAGATGTAATGTGAAACATTATTCATAAGCCTATGACTTTCATATTCTGTCTTCTTTTAGTCTGTATTGTTTTGTCTTACAATTGACAATCCAATCATGGTTCATATCTTTTCAAACAATTATTTAATTTATAGTTTCCTCAGTAACGTTCAGATGAAACTGTTTCATGAATAATTTGTTTCATATAATATTAAGATCTTAATTGTTGTTATTATTGTTGTTATTATTATTGTTATTATTTTGCATCTTATTACTGTTAACTTCTATCAGTTTTGAAGAACATAGCTTTGAAAATGATTTAAAATAAGGCTACTTGTTTATTTATTTGACATACAGGTACTTTGATGCCTTATGTCTATCCTTTGCAGTCTGAAATTATAGGTTATTCCAAAGTTATTATTATGAATAAAGAAGTGGGGAGGAGGACAAAGCTTAGTGGTAAGATGAGCTATAGAAGAAATATGATTCCAGATACTTTGGAATGTTTGTTGTTTTAATTTTGATGCTTAGAGCTTTAACTTAGAATAACTCTGAAATCGAATAGGACTATAGTTATTGATAGAAAGCGGGACAAAACTTTTTTGTGTTTCTTCTTAAGAGGTATGCTAATATTGACATAGTAATTTTAAACTCTATCTATATGACTGAGACCAATATATGACTTCGTCAGAGACAATTAGCTTATGGCATGAACTAAGAACTCAAATATGCCAGAACAGTAATATATGATGCCTGTATTTATTTTACTATGTATTTGTCATATGCTGTACATGGTTAGAATATATATATTTTTCATTTGTTTAGGGTTTTTTTTTGGGGGGGGGGTGTCAAATATAGAATATTAACTCTCTCTTTTGGGAATTGAGGTGACTTAAAACTGACATCAGCTAAAATATCTCTGTTCATTTCCTTAACAGCAATTTGTGAAATCACTAACTATTTTCTTCTTTTATATATTACTTTCAGCAGTGGGTTGCTCCTGGTTCAGCCCGGTTCTGTGAACCGATAGCGCTGGCAATGGGAGGCTCCGCCCACCTGCTTGGGAAATGCAAATGGGTGCATGCACAAATCGGTAGTAATGATTCTGATCATTACTAGTGATCATTACTCATTATTGTTTACTGATCACTACTGATTACTTTGAATCCATGAGATAATAGGAGAAGATAAGAAAAGCAAATCATGGTTAAATTAGTTGAAACTGTAGAATGTTGTGATCTTTCTCAAATTAGTGCAGATACTATTTAACTGGTTTTTTAATAAAAAATTGTGTATCAAAGACATTTGTACATGTGTCTGTTTTAAACAATGAAGCTAATATAAGAAAAAAGTAGTACTGTATGCTTAATAATTCCTAATTACTATTTGATAGATATCAAATAGTCTACCATGTAAAGATGAAAATGGTTCATAGCATACGTATTTTGTTACTGAGAGTCAGTTTGGTCTACTAGTAGTTAAGACACCACCAGGCTAGAAAGTGTGAGTTCAAGCCCTTCCTTAATCATGAAAGAATAGTAGATCCTTGGAACAAACTTCCAGCAGACGTGGTTGGTAAATCCACAGTAACTGAATTTAAACATGCCTGGGATAAACATATATCCATCCTAAGATAAAACACAGGAAATAGTATAAGGGCAGACTAGATGGACCATGAGGTCTTTTTCTGCCGTCAGTCTTCTATGTTTCTATGTTTCTAAAGCCAGTTGGTTGATTTTGGACCAGTCATCTCTCTCAGCCCAATCCACCTCACAGGGTTGTTTTTATGTGCAAAATAGGAGGTGGAAGGCATCTTGAATTATAATAAAAATAATAAAGTTGAAATATGTGCGTATACATATACATACACACACACACATAGACATATATCTCTCACAGGCAGTTGTGTCTATTTCTTCCAAAGTCATTGAGAAGATGCTGCAAATGGCTGTTTGTTGGTAACACTGAATGTTCATTTGTGGAGAAAATAAATATGCTATGATTACTGTAACTATTTGGCTTCTAACCTGGTCTGTGAATATCACTTGTTATACATTTATAATACAGTATATGTGTTTCCAAAGAAATAAAGCTGAAATGGGATAGAGTGGAGAAAACAGATTTTAACGATTCATTTGCAAGATACTGTAATGTGTCACTTGGGAAATCATCAAAATTGAGTAATCAATATCATTTGAGGAAGAATTCTGCTGTTGCAAAAAGTAGTAATTATTCTGAAGACTTGAAACTGCCATTTATTTACTGAGATTAAATGTTTTTCATAGGTCTGATAGATGGAACCTAAGAGACCTATTTTTGTTTGACATTTTAATTCATGCTAATTCACACATACATGGTATACCATCACTCTCTCTTTTCCTTTTTCCTTCAAGATTTGGTTTGGATGCCTTTTACATTAGTTTGACCTGCCCAAGTAAATAATAGACTCTGGGAGAAATGCTGAAAATCACCTGCCTTCCTTTTTCCGTGGAAAACTGAATGGAATGTGGTAATCTGAAAAAGGAGGCCCGTAGAATTTAGCTGCAGTGATGAATTCTGAAGAGAAAGGTATTTCTCCTGCTCACAGAACCTCTACACCATCACATAAAGCTGACTCCTCTTCATCATGTTCCCAATGGGACACTAGACAGGTAAGTGAAAGGGTATTATTTTAATTATGGATGTAGAAATCCTGCAAGTTGGGATATTCTTTATTGATTTTAACTTTTAAAGAAAAATGTGAATCAGTGGATAAAATTATGTTTCAGTAAAGATAGCTGCAATTAACAATAGCAAAATCCTTTGTGAGTTCTTCAGTTCTTTGTTTTCTGGTACCATTTTATCCTACATTATTTTACTGTATCCACTCGTGTTGGATTATTATACAGTCTGCCTAATCCCTTCTACTACTATCTTGGGACCTTATCCCCGAAGCTTCAGTCTCTCTGATTCTTCCACCTAACCTGTTGAAACACGCTCAGTTCTTTTCTTAGTTTTTTTTAATTCCACCTCTGACAATATTGAGTTATTTTTAACCCTCCTTCAGATGCTTCACTGCCATTCCTTGATTTCTTATGATCAAACAGTATTGGTAGGATCAATCCTTTTCTTTTTCAAAGTGAAATGTTGGTCCTGTAACTTCCTGTTACTTCCCAAGAATGCTTCTCCCAATACTTCCCACAAGGGACCCATTGCTGTTTTGAGGAAATTTTCCCATCAGAGCTGCCTTGAGAGCTGTTAGCTTGTCTATAAGGAAAAGATCATAAATAGTTATATCATCCTTTGTAGAATACAGTATATCTTGTATTCAAGAGAATATATCTCTTGAGCTGGAATTTACAGATGTAATTTGGAATTGGACATTAATTATTAATTCCAAATCTAAACATATGTTGTTTTAGAGGAAAGATAAATATATTCTATATGCAATATTACTGTTTAAAATAATTATAAAAATGTGATGTAAGGCATTGCTAATTACTCCTTTTGCTGTCTTGAATAGCATCATTACTGGCACACACAAAAATCAGTTTCTGTTTTTACATAAGGTCTTAGCAGTGGCAATTCCAAATGAGATCCAAGATTCACAAACAAGTGATTACAAATTGTTTTATTACCCCCAGGTTATGTCAAAATTAATCCCTGGTAAGTTACCTCCAGTATAACAAAGGGATGCATTACAAAGATGCAGAATTGATAGTATTGTATTGCAGTAATCATTAATCATGTGTTAATTAGTCTTTTATTTCTTGAATTTAATTTGATCATTTTAAAATCTGTCATTAGAAAAATTGCTGTCTCCCACAAAACATTAGTCACATATCTATTTATCAATAAGAGAGAGGGAGGGAGCATAATTGTCTTAAAACAAAGATTAATATGCAGAAATCAATGGATCGGAAGTATGAATTAATGATGGAAAATATGGGTGCAATGAAGGAAGATATCAAGGAAGAGATCAAGAAAATTGACGATCGTGTTGGACAGCTTGATGAGAAGATAGCGATGATGCATGGAACCCTCACACAGAATGATGAAAACATTCAAAAAATTGAGGAACAAAATGATAGAATGGAAACCAGGTTGCAATACGCAGAAAGTAGGACAGAATACATCAATAAAAATCTGGAAGAGGCCATTTTAAATCTTGAGCTTGAAAAATCAGCATTCTTCTTGAGGTTCCAGAATATTAGCGAATCAAGTGAAGAGAACCTGCCTCAGATTATGTCAGAAATTCTTGCACCCATCACAAATAAAACCCCACAGGAAATGTATCAACAAATGGATGAAATTTACAGATTATCTACAAGTTACGCAAAAAGAAATCGCCTGCCCAGGGAAGTACATATTAGATTCACTAAGCGTACTATAAGAGATGAAATCTACAATATGTCAAAGGAAAATCCTCCATCATATAAAGGAAAAGAGATCATAGTCCTTCGTCAAGTTCCTAGACGAGTGCGTGAAAAGCGGAAACCCTATCAAACCCTAGCTAATAAACTCAACAGAAACAAGATACCATTTAGATGGCTGACACCTGAGGGCATGCTTATCTCCTTAATTGACAAAAAATACAAAATAACTTCGACAGAAGATGCAAGAGACTTTTACGATCAAGTCATCAAAAAGGTAGATGAGGAATGTATTAGGGAGCAAGAATCAAAAGATAAATCTAGCCTGGATGAAATCAGCTCTGAAGACACTCTCGCAGATAAGGAAACTGGACTTAAATTAACGGAAGAATATGGCAGAGACGGCCCAACAACAAGATCTCAAGCGGAGGCGAGAAAGGAGAAAAGAAGAGAACCAGCAAACTAACTTACATCACAAAAAACCCTTACCGAATAATGAAATAAGACTATTCTCTATCAATATCAACGGCCTCAACTCTCCTAGTAAAAGGAAAAAAAACATTCTACAAAATTGAACAACAAAAAGCAGATATAATCTGTCTCCAAGAAACGCATGTAAAAAAACAAGACCAATTAATCTTAAACCATCCCAAGCTTGGAGAAATCTTCTCATCCCTTGCTGAAGTCAAGAAAAGAGGAGTAGTACTATACATTAA